>NC_056730.1:783075642-783148142 GCF_019279795.1 Protopterus annectens
ATGCTACTGTAGACTTAGAGACAATTACTGGGCTTGTGTGTGTGTGTGTGTGTGTGTGTGTGTGTGTGTGTGTGTGTGTGTGTGTGTGTGTGTGTGTATGTGTGTGTGTGTTATGAGACAGACTGGCATTATACTTGGGAAATATTTATCTCCCCTGCACCCTGTGAGAGTCGGAATAGGCTATGGTTTCCTTGTAGCTATGAACTGTTGAAATGCAATCAGAATATAAATTAATAATAACCTCCATGCTACCGAATGCTGTGGCTGCCTTCAACCAAAATAATTGTATTTCTTCTCTTTTATAAGTGCTGCCTTTGGCTTAGGTTGTGGCTAAAAAGGGTAAATTGTCCTGTTCAGTTGAATGACTAATAAGTACATACATACATATCATATTAACACCATGATTTCTAAAACCAATGCTAAAAATACCTAGTTAATGTAATGCTAACACAGGATGTGTTTTGTTGAACTTACAAGGAGGAGATCATCATATATGCAAATTTATTTTTTTATTTATTTGACATTTGTTAACCAGGAAAGTCCAACTGGGCAAGTGCCATTTTTCAGTGTAGGCCCGGGGAGAAAAGCTCCAAGCCTCCACAACATTGTAAAATTACAAAACAGTAGATAAAGCACAGTAAAATAAACAATACAGTGGGTGATCATATCTGGGGAGAAAAGCTCCACAATATTGTAAAATTACAAAACAGTAGAAAAACAATCACCTTGGAAATCCCCCCCCCCCCGGAAAATTTAACCACCATGAAAAACTTCTCCAAAGCTAACTTTGGGCACCTAAAAACAGAGGTGGCTAATTTCACAGCACACATGCAAATGGAGATCAGTTGCATGACTGCCGAATCATACACCAGTGCACTGTATGAACACATACACAAATGCATGCATCTCACCATACCCAACAGAACTAAGACACTCTCCTCCAAAAAAGGAAGCCAATTTGGTGGTACCCTGCCATAAACTCTACAAGAGAAGGAGGAAACTGATGTGGAATAAGGTGAAGTCCTAAGACTGCCTTATCAGCCTCAACAAAAAGCTGAGGTCCCTCATCAAATCCTCTAAAGCTAGCTATGAAAACAAAATTGCAGCAGATAGTAAAGAAAACCACAAGGCCTTCCACAGTTATGTAAAGAATTTCCACGGCAATACCCAGATTTACTCTGAGCTACTGCACAATGGTACCTCCTATACTGAGCCAACAGATATTGCCAGTATATTAGCCGACAGATTCAGTGCCAACTTTACCCCCCCAAAGGACCAATCACAATACCAGTAGATTGCCAGGCACCCAGTATTATTGCTGCACAAGTTAAAACAGCACTGTCCAAGCCAAGAATACAGCTTCTATGGGACCTGACAACATCCCTGGTTGTGTTCTGCATGAACTACAGAGTGAACTGTCACTTCACCTATGTGCTCTGTTTAATCACAGCCTCACCTCAGGCTTTGTCCCTGCTGGAAGGCACACTGCTACAGTTATCCCTCTCCACAAAGGAGGAGCAACAACAGACTGTGGGAACTATCGCCTCTTTAGCCTGACAAGTCTGATATGCAAAGCTATGGAACGCATTATCATTGACCTAATAAACAAGGATATATAGGGAATCTCCAAACTCTGGATCTCACACAGTTTGGTTTTGTGAAGGGTAGATCATGCCTGCTCAACTTTGTCAACTTCTTTGAGTCAGTCACCAGTGCTGTGGATGAAGGCAAGGTGGTTCACACAGCCTACCTTGATCTGGCCAAGGCCTTTAATACCATTCCCCTCTCAGGAATCATAGCGAAACTCACTAAGCTAGGCATCAACCCCTATATCACTAGGTGGGTTGCAAACTGGCTGACACGTAGAACCCACAGAGTGAAAGCAGCTGACTCCAAGTCAGACTGCCGTCCAGTCATGAGTAGAGTCCCAGAGGGTTCGGTCTTGAGTCCTCTTCAGTTTGGTATCTCCTTCTCTGAAGTCCAGGCCAACACAAAGGGACTCTGGCTGGCAAAGTTCACAGACGATTGCAAATTGGGAGCAATTATTAACTCCCCGGGTGATGTTGACATCCTACAGAAAGGCCTCATTGAGACCAACAACTGCTGTCAGAACCATAGGCTTAAGCTCAATGTCAAAAAATGTGTCGTCATCCCCTTTGGGAAAAACCCAGTTCCTATGAATTCCCAAATCAATGGTAGTTCACTGAACACAGAAGGTGTTATAAGAAATCTGGGAACACAAGTTGATAGCAACCTCTGTTTTGAGCACCACATTGCCTCTAAGGTCAGAAGGTCCTTCTATGGGGCACATCTCATTACTAAGGGTTTTGCATCCAGGATGAAAGAGGTCATTGTCTCCCTCTACTCTTCCCTCATTTGGCCAATCATTGAGTACAATGCCCCATTTGGCATGTACCTCTCTAAACAACTGCAACAACTGGAGAGGCTGCAAAAGTACCTCACAAAGAGGATCCTAGGCCTTAAACATTTGTCCTATATGGACAGGCTAAAAAAACTCTAGCTATTCTCTATCTCATATTGCCTTCTTAGAGGCGATCTCTGCTTGACTTACAAAGCCATGTCTGACTCACCTCTGTTAGAAATGCTACATCTAGAGAAATCCCAATCCCTCCACACCACATGCTCCGGAGACCTCAACCTCATTACCACAATCAGCAGAATATGCTGGAGGGACAGGTTCATAAGCCAGAGACTGCACATGCTATGGAATAGACTTCCCATACATGTCAAGCAGAGCACCTCACTGGCCCTCTTCAAGAGAAATCTTGATGAGTGGATGGGAAATAGAAAAATTCTCCCTAGGGATCACTCCAGTGGCTTTACTCGACAGAGGCACTGGGAACTAAGGTTGGGTGGCACAATGCCAAGGTAATCCTATTGGCTAGACTTGTAAAGGCCCCAGGGCCTTAAGCCTAGTACACACCTATGAACCTGTGAACCTATGAAAAAACAATAAAGTGGATAAATCATAGTAAAACAATATATTGAGGGCATAGCATAATGAATTATAGTGCTGGTTTTACCAGAAAGGCTCATCCAGACTCTGCTACACTTTGCTGTGAGGAAAGGTTAGTTTGCTTTTATTTTTTGTATTTTGTATTACTTTATTGCCTTTTTATATTTTGAATACTGTGGTATGTTTTCTTTACCTTGTGTTTTACTTGCATTCTGCTTTAACAGCATATTAAAACTTCAAAAGAGACCACAGCTCTGTCTCTTCTGAGTCAGGCAGAAATTAGAACTGAGTCAGGCAGAAATTAGAACTGATCAGTTAAGGACTCATTCATAAGATAGAAGAGGTCACTTAAGGTTAATCATTTGTGAACTGTTACAGTTGTCTTGTTAAATACCACTGTCTTTCTAGTTGCCTGCCTCTTATGTTAATCTGACCATATATCTCATTTCCTCTCTACTTTCACTGGCTTGTGTGAGTAATCACAAAATCAACATTTTTGAAATCCCTCCCCTTCAACTATTTACATTTATTGGCCATCCTACTGTATTTCATAGTACCATAATACAAAAGTGACCACCCTTTTCAATCCATCTTGCTTTTTTAAAAATAGTAACTCCACTAAACCTTAACTTTTTAAACAGTTAAAACTAAAGTTACCTACTTTCATATCTAACTTCTCTAGTGCACACTGCAGTGTGCATTTTTTTTCATCTTACCTTTAAGCATCCCTGTGACTAGCACTTGCTCTAATACCTGCTGGAAAGCACTAGGAAGCCTTAAACTGATACAAGCACTCAACTCTCCTTGTTAATAAGGAAAAATTAATAATAGGCATTAAACAGCCTAAAATTGCAAAGTACCTAGCTAAGGTAAGGGAAACCAGCTCCTGTACTTTACAAAAAAAAAAAAGCACCAAACCAGGCATGTCCAAGGGTCAGCTTCCAGTGATTTCTCCTGTCCACCTGGTGAATCTGGGCATACTGGGGCAATGCAGCAATTGCCTCATGTACACAGACAACCCTCTCCTCCTACCACCCAACACTACAACCTGTGAGAGATGCACTTACATAGCCAAAATAGAAGCAATGTTTTCTCCACCGAAGATTGTGCTAGACAGCCAAAAGGAGAAGGTTAACACCCACACTGCACCTCAAGCAACACATAACCCTTCTAAACCTACACCACCAAAACCCACATATAGCAACACTAAATCCACATATGCAGAGGCCCTTAACTGTAACCAGCCCAAGCAACAAGGACCTCTGAAGCTGAAACGCAAACAAACACCAATCACAACCAAATTGTCACATAGTTCACAACACCAGTGTGCCACCCATCAACAGCCCCTAAGGCAAGACAACGTACCTAACACTTTAGTCATAGGTGACTCTATAGTCCGGCACACTGATGTCCCATTCACCAGGTTGAACAAGGAGAAAATTACAGTCAGCTGCCTGTCGGGTGCCAGGATCCGCCACATAATGCATGCACTCAAGTCACTCCACAACAAGTACAAATATGACTCTGTCATTGTCCATGTTGAAGTGAATGACTTGAGATGTACCTCCCTGGACTAAATGAAAAGAGACATGGAAGAGCTCTCAGATCATGTGGCCCAGGCAAGTATGACCCTAGCCTTGAGTACCATCCTGCCTTCACCCAGGATGATACCACAATATAAGGACAAAATGATTGACTTCAACAATTGGCTAAGCTTCTGGTGTCATTCAAAGGGGATCCAGTATCTGTCTGCCTGGGACGACATGATCGACAGACCATGATGCTTTGCTAGAGATGGTCTGCACCTGTCGCCCCTGGGATTCAGGTTACTGGCTAAGGCTCTTGCCACCCCTAAAGTGCCTTTTTTAGGCAAAGTTCAAAGGACAAAACCACCACTGTAACAGGTACAAGCATGCAAAATCTAAAGGTAATGCTACTCAATGCTAGGAGTCTAAACCTCAAAATGCACTCTCTCATGGAGAACATCGATATCTGTGCAGTAACTGAGACCTGGTTCAAGGCTCCAGAGAGCACCCCTGCAATACCAGGCTACAACTCTTACCACACTTTTCGGCCACCAAACCAGGACCGAAATACTAAACGTGGAGGAGTGTCAATATTCACTAAGGATATTCACACCACCAGGCTAGTTGCCCAACACAGTGCGTCTGAAATTCTCCAGGTGCAACTAACACTAGGTAAGACTGCAATCCAAATTGTAGCTTGCTACAGATCCTTCACCATACCCCAAGATTCTCACTACACCTTTCTAAACATACTGGAAAATATTAAGATAGAACCAAACACCCTAATACTGGGTGATTTTAACTACCCTGTCATTAACTGGGAAAACTACTCATGTACCAACACCTTTGCCCAACGGTTCTTGGAATTCATAAATTCCAACGCCCTGGATCATCTAATCCATAGTACCACCAGGGGCTCCAATATCCTAGACCTGGTCATTACCAACATGGGAAATCGATGCTCCATACCTATGGTCACCCCCTTGTTAGTCAGGTCTGACCATAAGCTAGTCACCCTTAACATCCACATCCCACCCCCACCCCCCAGTAAGGAAACCTCCATAAAAAAACTTCTCCAAAGCCAACTTCATGCTACTCAAGTCAGAAGTGACAAACTTCATGACACCCATGCAGACGGGAACTGTAAGTTCAACTGCTGAATCCTACACTAAGGCACTGTACGAGCACATCCACTCATGCATGAATCGTGCCACCCCATATAGAACCAAGATGCTGTCATCTAAAAAAAGGAAGCCAATCTGGTGGTCCCCTGCCATAAACAAACTTTACAACAAAAGGAAGAAACTGTTTCAGAAAAGAGGAAAATCCCAGAATGCAAAAATCTCCCTTACCAGCCTCAGTAAAAACTGAAATCCCTCATAAAATCCTCCAAAGCTAGTTACGAAAATAAAATTGCCAAAGATTCCAAAGACAACCACAAGGCATTCTATAACTATGTCAAGAATCTAAATGCAATGTTCAGATCTGCTCTGAGCTAAAAGAGAATGGCATTAAATATACTGATCCCAAGGATATTGCCAATATCCTGGCAGATTGATTTAGTGCCAACTTCACCACCCTCTCACCCCCTAAATGGCCCATTTCAATACCGGAAGATTTCCAAATTCCAGTAATAACGGCCACACAGGTAAAAAAAAACACACTCTCCAAAGCTAAGAATACAGCATCCATGGGACCAGATGACATCCCAGGCTGTGTACTGCATGAACTACAATATGAACTGGCACCTCACCTAAGTGTCATGTTTAATCATAGCCTCACCTCAGGTTTTGTGCCCACTAAGTGGGGCAGAGCTACAGTTATCCCACTCCACAAGGGGGGAATCCAACTTAGATCCCGGAAACTACCTTCCCATCAGTCTGACGAGCCTTATCTGCAAGGCCATGGAGTGTATTATCATGGAACTTATAAACAAAGACATTGGCAACCTTCAAACACTGGACCCCACCCAGTTCGGGTTCGTGAAGGGCCGATCTTGTCCCCTGAACCTGATTGACTTCTTCAAATCAGTCTCCAGAGCCATGGACAAGGGTAAGGTGGTACACACAGCCTCTCTAGACCTTGCCAAGGCCTTTGACACCATCCCCCACTCTGGAATCATAATTAAACTTACTAAGCTGGGCATTAATCCCTACATCACCCAATGAGTTGCTTACTGATAGAACCCACATTGTAAAAGTAGCCGACTCCAAATCCAGCTCCAGACAAGTGACAAGTGGAGTACCTCAGGGTTCAGTCCTGGGATGCGCTCTTGTTTGGCATCTACTTCTCTGAAATACAGGCCAACACTAAGTGACTCTGGCTAACAAAGTTTGCAGATGACTGCAAACTGGGAGCCATTATTGAATCCCCAAATGATGTGGATACTCTACAAAAGGGCCTTACAGAAACAGACGCTTGGTGCCAGAGCCATGGGCTCAAGCTCAATGCCAAGAAATGTATAGTTATCCCCTTTGGGAAAAAACATGTACCCGTGAATTACCATATAGGTGGCAGTACACTAAACACCGAAAGTGTGATAAGAGACTTAGGGACACAGGTGGACAGTGGTCTCACCTTCAATAACCACATCACCACAACAGTCAGGAAATCCTTCTATGTGGCACACCTCATCACTAAGGGCTTTTCAAACAGAAAAAAGTAGGTCATTGTCCCACTGTACTCATCCCTCATTAGACCCATTATAGAATACAATGCCCCATTTGGTATGTACCTCTCAAGACATCTGAAACAACTGGAAAGGCCTCAGAAATACCTCACTAAAAGAATCACAGGCCTAAAGCAGATGCCCTATGCTGATCACCTTAAAAAACTCCAGCTATAGTCTGTCGTAATATTGTCTACTCAGAGGCGATCTCTGCTTAGCATACAAGGCCATGTCAAACCCAGAGCTATTGGACATGCTACACTTAAAGAAATCCCAATCCCTCAGAGCCACATGCTCCAGGGATCTAAGCCTTGTCATCACAATAAACAAAACATGCTGGCGGGATAGGTTCCTGACCCAGAGACTCCCCAGACTCTGGAATAGATTGCCCATACATGTCAAGCAGAGTGCCTCTTTGACCCTCTTCAAAAGGAACCTTGACGACTGGATGGGAGAAAGGAAATTCACCCCAAGGATCACGTTGGTCACCCTGCTAGACAGGGGTCCAGGGAAGTAAATAGTGTGGGAAGAAATATCAAGGGAATTGTTATGGCTAGGCTTGTATAGGCCCTAGGGCTGATAGCCTAGTACCAACATATGAACCTATGAAGTATGTGACATTTCTAGGGAACATAACTAACATAATAATAATTAGTGCAATCTTTGAGTGAAACATATGGAGTGAGGACAGCTTAGTAAGAAAAAAAAAGACAAAGACTAGACTTAGTTAACAGCACTGATAATGGGAGCAGGTTAGTTTAGTAATGAGATTCAGTACTAAGGTACATTCCATTGGTAATTAGTAAAAGTAGGAGTTGTAACAGGGGGATAGGGGGAATGGGTAGAAAGGATGTGACTACAGTGACTGACTGATAGCAAGGACTGATTGTGTGGAGGGGGTTTACGGAGGGATTTTTCAGAGACAAGTCCAGGTGCTGTATAAATGCTCTTTAAGGTTTCATTTGAAGGCTGTGGTGTTACTTAATTCTCTGATGGCTAGGATAGGGCTGGGAAGTAGCTTTAAAGGCTTTGGCCAATAGATTTTTTACCTTATAGATATGTAGGAGGTTTTGGTCTGTGCTCCTAAGGTATCTGGCTGGAGTATAATAAGAGATGATAGAAGAAATGTTATGACAGAAGGAGGGTTTATTGAGAAGTTAGTGAATGACAAGTAGTTGGGATAAGAGACGTTGTTTGGGGAGCTCTAACCAGTTTAACAAATTGAGGGATTGACAGTAATGTGTGTTTGAGGGTAGATTAGTAGCAAATCTGGCAAAATTTGTCATAGGTGGATTCCAGCTTAGTGAGTAGAGAAGAGGATGTTAGTTAGGATTTAGGACCCATAGAGGAGACTTGGGATAAGGTAGGCATGTTTAAGTGTGATTCAGGACTTCTTTTTAAGAAATTTATTTCTATAAAGTAGTGCAAGTTTTTGGTGATTTTTTAATGCAACTGTGCATATGTGGGTCAAATTTAAGTTGGTCTTCTATGATGACCCAGAGGAGTTTGATGTGTGTCTGCACCTCAACAGTGGTATTGTTGAGAGAAGTAATAGTGAAGGTAGGTTTAGAGTAGGCGACAGATTATGGTAAGAATAGAAGAAGTTTGGTCTTTTTGGGATTTAGTAAAAGTTGATTGTTGGAGAGCTCATTTTTTAGTGGAGTTAAATGAGTTTTGAGTAAGGGTGTGTAGGTCAGAGAGATTATTAGAGATAGAGATGATGATTTAGCATACTGAATGAGAGAACAGTTTGGACAGGAAGTGTGGAGGTTGTTTGTGAAGATGTTAAATCATCCTGTCCCTCCATCTCCAATTTTGTCTCGTTCTATAACCCCAATCATCACCTCCATACTGCCAGTAAACACCTCCTTCGGTTATACAAATCCAACAAAAATATTTGTAAGACCCTTTACAGATACTCTGTAGCCCATGCTTGGAACTCACTCCCTCTCAACATAAGAAGCATTCAGCATAAATACTTGTTTAAAAAAGGACTTAAACTTTTTCTCCTGAAGACTTGGTCATGCCTTTATCTACCCCCCACTGGAACTAGTCTCCTCTCTTCTCATCTTTCTGCTTTTTCCCTTTCAACTCTTTGTCCTCCTTGTATCTCCTCTAGTAAACTCTTCATACTATTCCTTTGTGTAATAGTCTGTAAACCTTTTCATTGTTAAACTGTATTTATACTGTCCTCCTTTGTGCAATAGTCTCTAAACTTTTTAATTGTTAAATTGTATTTATACTGTCCTCCTTTGTGTAATAGTCTCTAAACCTTTTCACTGTTAAACTGTATTTATACTGTCCTCCTTTGTGTAATAGTCTCTAAACCTTTTCATTGTTAAACTGTATTCATACTGTCCTCCTTTGTGTAATAGTCTCTAAACCTTTTCATTGTTAAACTGTATTCATACTGTCCTCCTTTGTGTAATAGTCTCTAAACCTTTTTATTGTTAAACTGTATTCATACTGTCCTCCTTTGTGTAATAGTCTCTAAACCTTTTCATTGTTAAACTGTATTCATACTGTCCTCCTTTGTGTAATAGTCTCTAAACCTTTTTCATTGTTAAACTGTATTTATACTGTTCTCCTTTGTGTAATAGTCTCTAAACCTTTTCATTGTTAAACTGTATTTATACTGTCCTCCTTTGTGTAATAGTCTCTAAACCTTTTCATTGTTAAACTGTATTCATACTGTCCTCCTTTGTGTAATAGTCTTTAAACCTTTTCATTGTTAAACTGTATTTATACTGTCCTCCTTTGTGTAATAGTCTCTAAACCTTTTTATTGTTAAACTGTATTCATACTGTCCTCCTTTGTGTAATAGTCTCTAAACCTTTTCATTGTTAAACTGTATTCATACTGTTCTCCTTTGTGTAATAGTCTCTAAACCTTTTCATTGTTAAACTGTATTCATACTGTCCTCCTTTGTGTAATAGTCTCTAAACCTTTTAATTGTTAAACTGTATTTATACTGTCCTCCTTTATGTAATAGTCTCTAAACCTTTTAATTGTTAAACTGTATTTATACTGTCCTCCTTTGTGTAATAGTCTCTAAACCTTTTTCATTGTTAAACTGTATTTATACTGTCCTCCTTTGTGTAATAGTCTCTAAACCTTTTCATTGTTAAACTGTATTCATACTGTTCTCCTTTGTGTAATACTCTCTAAACCTTTTCATTGTTAAACTGTATTCATACTGTCCTCCTTTGTGTAATAGTCTCTAAACCTTTTAATTGTTAAACTGTATTTATACTGTCCTCCTTTATGTAATAGTCTCTAAACCTTTTAATTGTTAAACTGTATTCATACTGTCCTCCTTTGTGTAATAGTCTCTAAACCTTTTAATTGTTAAACTGTATGCATACTGTCCTCCTTTGTGTAATAGTCTCTAAACCTTTTAATTGTTAAACTGTATTCATACTGTCCTCCTATTTGTAATAGTCTCTAAACCTTTTAATTGTTAAACTGTATGCATACTGTTCTCCTTTGTGTAATATACTCTAAACCTTTTAATTGTTAAACTTTATTTATACTGTCCTCCTTTGTGTAATAGTCTCTAAACTTTTTAATTGTTAAACTGTATTTATACTGTCCTCCTTTGTGTAATACTCTCTAAACCTTGTAATGGTTAAACTGTATTTATACTGTCCTCCTTTGTGTAATAGTCTCTAAACCTTTTAATTGTTAAACTGTATTTATACTGTCCTCTTTTGTGTAATAGTCTCTAAACCTTTTAATTGTTAAACTGTGTTCATACTGTCCTCCTTTGTGTAATAGTCTCTAAACCTTTTAATTGTTAAACTGTATGCATACTGTCCTCCTTTGTGTAATAGTCTCTAAACCTTTTAATTGTTAAACTGTATTCATACTGTCCTCCTATGTGTAATAGTCTCTAAACCTTTTAATTGTTAAACTGTATGCATACTGTCCTCCTTTGTGTAATATACCCTAAACCTTTTAATTGTTAAACTGTATTTATACTGTCCTCCTTTGTGTAATAGTCTCTAAACGTTTTAATTGTTAAACTGTATTTATACTGTCCTCCTTTGTGTAATAGTCTCTAAACCTTTTAATTGTTAAACTGTATTTATGCTGTCCTCCTTTGTGTAATAGTCTCTAAACATTTTAATTGTTGTTTGGCCTATGCTATATACTGTTGTTCTCAAGTTTTGGAAATTGTACTTATTAGCTATTATTTTACCTATGCATTGTACTGCCGTGCACACATTTTTGACTTGTACTATATTTCTGTGACCCTACTTTAATATTTTGTAAATATCATAATTACTTGTATTATTTCTGGAGTTTTTATCCTCAGGTCTCCACTGAAAATGGGCCCCTGGCTCAGCTGGACTAACCCAGTTAACAAATGTCAATAACTAAATAAATAATAAATAAATAGTAGAGGGCCAAGGATGGACCCTTTAGGAACTCCCATAGTGATAGGGAGGAAGGGAGAGTGTGCACTGAGCCATTTGATGGACTGCAGTCTGCTAGAGAGGTAGCTGTAGAGGTAGCAGGAGATAATAGAAGGAGAGAGGTTAAGTTCAGAGAGTATGTAGAGGAGCAAGTGGTGAGAGACAATGTTTAAAGCTTTAGAAAGATCTAAGTAAAGGCAGGAAGTGAGTTTGTTTTGGTCTCTTAGTAAAGGAAATGAGGGCAGTAGAGGTACTGTGGCAGGGGCGTAAACCATGTTGGATAGGGGTAAGTAGGTTTTCCTTAAGTAGGTAGTCCAGTATTTGCCTGTTATGCACTTTTCTAGTGTTTTAGAAAGAGGGAATAATATAGATATAGACCTATAGTTTGAAAGATCAGTGGAGTTGTCACCCTTGTGAATATGAATGGTGAGAAATGTTTTCCAAAGTGTAGGAACTGTCTATTCAGATATAGAGCATTAATAAGGATAGAGATAGGAAGAGTGATGGAAGGAGCAGCTAGTTCAAGAAAGAGTGGAGGTAGGTTATCCACTGAAGGAAAGCATGGTTTGAGCGTAAGTAGCAGCCTTTTTATATGTGGGAATTGGTTTTAGTGAGAAGGAGTTGTTTTGGTTACAGGAAGAGATAGGGTGAGTGGGTTTGGAGGGATTTGTAGTTTGCATTAGCTTGCTGATGGTATCAATAAAATAAGAGTTACATATAGTGGCTGTTTCTAGAGGGGTGCTATTCGGACAAAGGTTGGGAGTGGAGGATTTACTTGGGTGTAAAATTTGATTAATATTGCTCCAGAATTTATTGGGGTGGTTGGATTTAGTTGTCTGGGGTTTTGTATAGAAGTTTTTCTTATCAGTATTGATTTGTTTTTAGTAAGATTTTGAAGTGTTTTGTATGTTTGTAGGTGGGTGGCAGATTTAGTAATGGTTCAGAGTTTTGAGACCTTATCTCTTTTTTGCATGAATGTGCATGTGGACTGGGTTAGCCAATGGGGAGCAGAGTGATTTGATTCTCTTTTGATAGCAGAGAACAGGTTGTTAAGTGTGTCTGTGGGCTGTTGGTCAGATTGTGACAGTTTAGGAATTTAGAAGGCCTAAGATGGTGCGATTGGAACCTTTCTGTGCTTACTGTTGAGTGGTCAGTAATGGAGTCAGGCAGATAGATAGGGTAATGATGAAGGTCTGGTTTGGAGACTAGTATCCAGCTGATTGATGTACTGGAGTTGGTGGGTTTGTTATAGTGTGTGGGAGTTGAGATAATTTGAGTTGTTGGTTAGAGATAGCCAATTAATCTTGACATCACCTAGGATTGTAGTTTTGTTGGGAATGTTTTGGGAGAACTGGGAGAGAATATGTTCTAGTAAAGGAATATTGTCACCTGGAGGTATGTATATAGTAATGGTAAATGTTTTGTGGTCATTAAGTTTGCAGTTTGCTGATAGAAGTTCAATAGGATGAAATATAGGGGGAGAGTTGGTTAGAGGGGAAAGATGCAGATAGTCAGAAACCAATATGGCAATACTCCCTCCTTTTTTGTGGGGTTGATTGAGTTGTAAGATACTGTAACCAAGGGGAAGGAATTCATTGTTGGAGATATGTGGCTTCAGCCACGTTTTTGTAATAGTAATAATGTCAGGAGACTGCAGGGCAATCTGAGGCTGGAATTCGCTAGTTTTGTTCAGAATGCTATGAATATTGATAAAGTATAAAGACAAGTGTTTGTTGGAAGACTTTGTGCAATGTGAGGTGTATTGAGAGGTTGGGCTGGAGGTAGAAGGGTGGGAGGTTGGTGCAGGGCTGGGTTATATATCCCCAAAAAGAAGTAGGTTAATTTGGTGATAAAGTTGAGATGGGTAGGAGAGGTGTTTTAAGAAGTAGTTATGCTTAAGTCTTAGGGGAAAGGTAGGTGGGACATGTTTTAATTTTGGAAAGAAGTGAGTTTCAAGTAAGAAACAATGATGAAGATATAGAGAATGAGTGGTGGTTTAGAAAGTGATTTTGATGTGAGTGGACGTAGGTGGAGAGGGCTAAGGACCTTTGCTGGCATGATAGGTGGAGAGAAAGGATAATAGGAGAAGTATTGAAGAGGAGAGAAAAGGAAAGTACATATTGGGATGGAAGGGCTATCAGTATACAGGAGTTTACCAGTTGAGTGTAAAACAGTCAGGAAGGAGCACTGGAGTATAGTAGACTAGGAGTGATAGGCAATGAGATATGAAAAGTGTGTGAGCTAAGAAAGGTCAGGGTGAGTTGCTGTAGAAGGTGGAGTTGTTGAAAAGAGTAGAGACAGCAAATAGGATGGCTTGGCTGGGTGAGGTAATGTAGAAGTGGGGGGTTGGGTAGCTTAGAGGAGGGGAGTGTTAGAGAGACTAGTGGTGTAGTTATGGAATAGGGGGTGGAGAAGTCAGAAGAGTATGTAGAGAAGATCAGAGAGTAGGAGTGCGGATGGGAGGAGTAGTGCTAGGGTGTTTGGGAAGAAGGAGGGATGAGTGCTCTTGGTTGGTTGGGATGCAGGGAGAGGAGTGAAAAGGTGCAGCTGCAGTACGAGGGGAAGTGATAAAAGTAGGTGGGAGGAAATGTTGTAGGAGGGGAGAGAGTTATTAGCTGTTGGCTGTAGGAAGGGGAGGTGTTGGAGGAGGTGGAGAGTTATTGGCTTTTGGCTGTAGGAAGGGGAGGTGCTGGGTAAGTGGAGGTAGAGAGAACAGCTATAAATGTAATGAAAGTGAGGATTTCTGGGAATGGGGATAGGGTAGGGGAGTGCAGTGAGCCCGAGAGTAGTGAGGGCGAATGTAACTGGCTGGACCAGATTACTGAGACTTGTACAAAAAAAAAAAAAAAACAATCAATCACAGGAGCAAGGACAAGATACTGCCAGTGAATAGAGTGAATCTGTAAATGTAAAGGTAAATGAAATATCGGCAGGAGTGTAGCGAGGGGTTAGGTACAGTGGTCTGCTAGTGGCTGTTCCAAAGGAGATTACATGCAGAAAACGTTATGCAGGTGATTAACATACATTTAAAGTGATACAGTAAGGTTGCTGAGGAAATCAGGTCTTTTATTAGATAACTTTTGGACTGGCTATTGGGAGTTCAGCTCTGTTCACTGAATCAGGTTTACAGCCTAAGAAAAAAAAATAATGAAGTTAGCTAGATGAGAATAATCGACTCTGAATGGTGAAAAGGAATGCAGGAAGGCAACAGTGAGAGGTAGAAATACTTTTTGGGTGAACAGACTGTGCAAGTGAGAATAGTAGAGAAAGCGTTAGTTCTAGACGGGATAGAGCTGCCAAGACAGTTTTAATTTTTAGGGGAGGGGATGAGAGAGGCAGGGGGTTCTAAGGAAGGATGAGAGAAAGAGAGTATTCAGAGGACAGAGGATAGGGGATAAGAAAGAAAGCCAATAGAATACTAGTGGGTTAAGTGAAAGAGATAAGCAGCAGAGTTGAGTGGATAGGAAAAAGTTGTAGGCTACATAACATCACTGGAAGTAGTCAAATATCATTCTTAACTATACAGAGACCCTCTTGTAGTCTCTGAGTTCAGGAAATAAAGTACCAACTTGCTATAATGCAGTTTCAGATTAATATGTAGCAGCGCAGGTGTAACAAAAGATCTAATGCTAGCAGACCTCCTGGTACTGTGGCAGTCGCTAAGTTCAGATAAGGCAGAACTAGCTTACAGTAATGCAGTTACAGTTAAATAGAAACACAAGCATAACAACTGATGTTAACTGTAGTCTACGTTATGCTAGTAGATCTTGTGGTGCTGTGCAAAAAGGAGAAACAGTAGTAGTAAGGTAATAAACTGCATGCATTTGGCACTTTAAGTGGATTAATTAAATTAGCTGGATGCTCTCTTCGGCTCATTGGTAACAACAAGTGAGAGCAATCAGCAGATAAGCAACATAAACCTGTTACAGTGCCCTACTCAGCCTTTACTGTCCTTACTGACAGTGGTGAACAGCAGAAAAGTAGACTACATAGGTAAAATTACTGACACTATGAAATTAAGCAAGAGTACTAATTCCTTTTGGAAAAAAAAAACTCTAGATCACAAAGAGTGCTAGCTAGTAAAGTAAACCCTTATACAGTAACAAAATTTCTATGCAGTGGAGTCTCTGAGAGCATTTACAGGTAGAGATACACAATTCAAAGACCATTTATGGGACATTCGCAGGGATGAATGCGAACACTGAGCACTGCTTATCCTTAGTTGGATGCCAAACATTTTTGTAGACTGTCTTTCATAACAGAAGCAAAAACAAGCAAGTATAGAACAATCAATACCAGAATGAAGAATTTGCAGGAAGATCATCATCATCTTCTTTCGGCTGTTCCTGTTAGGGGTCGCCACAGCAGATCACCTGTTTCCATTTCTTCCTGTCCTCTGCATTTTGCTCTGTCACACGAACCACCTGCATGTCCTCTCTCACCACATCCATAAACCTTATCTTAGGCCTTCCTCTTTTCCTGTTACCTGGTAGCTTCATCCTTAGCATATTTTTCCCAATATACTCAGCATCCCTCCTCAGCACATGTCCAAACCAACGTAATTGTTCCTCTCTGGCTTTGTCTCCAAACCTTCCAACCTGGGCTGACCCTCTAATATACTTTTTCCTAATCCTGTCCACCCTTGTCACACCCAGTGCAAATCTTAACATCTTTAATTCTGCCACATCCAGCTCAAACTCCTGCCTTTTTGTCAATGCCACTGTCTCCAACCCATATAACATAGCTGGTCTCACTACCTTCTTGTAGACCTTCCCTTTCACTCTTACAGGTACTCGTCTGTCACATATCACTCCTGACACTCTTCTCCACCCACTCCATCCTGCCTGCACTCTCTTCTTCACCTCTCTTCCACACTCACCATTACTCTGAACTATTGAACCCAAGTATTTAAACTCATCCACCTTCGCCAACTCTACTTTTTGCATCCTCACCATTCCTCTATCCTCTTTCTCATTCACACACATATATTCTGTCTTAGTCCTGCTGACCTTCATTCCTCTTCTCTCTAGAGCATATCTCCATCTCTCCAGGGTCTCCTCCACCTGTTCCCTACTCTCACTATAGATCACAATGTCATCTGCAAACATCATAGTCCACGGGGGCTCCTGTATGATCTGGTCTGTCAACCTGTCCATCACCATTGCAAATAAGAAAGGGCTCAGAGCTGATCCTTGATGTAACCCCTCCTCTAACTTAAACGCATCCGTCACTCTCACCGCAGACCTCACCACTGTCACACTACCCTCGTACATATCCTGTACCACTCTTACATACTTTTCTGACACTCCTGACTTCCTCATACAATACCACAACTCCTCTCTAAAATCCAAAATGTGGATCTAGCACACCACTGAGACCTATCCATGTGTGGAAGCCAGGAGATGGGTTAAAAAGATGGAGGGCAATGCCAGGTAAGGTTCTTAAATGCCAAATGGCATGCTGGGAGTAAAGACTGAAAGTAGAATTTCTGGGTTTATGGGCAGGAAAAGCTAGGCAGATGTGTAACCTTTATGTAAGACAAAATTACTGGGAACTGTACAAAAATAAACAATCAATCACAGGAGCCATAAGTAACTACAATGATAAGATACTGCTGTTGAATAGAGTTAATCTGTAAATGTAAAGTTAAATGAAATATGGGCAGGAGTGTAGTGTGGGGATTAGGTACAGTGGTGTGCTAGTGGCTGTTCCAAAGGAGGTTACGTGCAGGAAATGTTATACAGGATATTATACATTTAAAGTGATGCAGTAAGGTTGCTGAGGAACTCAGGTCTTTTGTTGGATAACTTTTGCTTCAGACTGGCTATTGGGAGTTCAACACTGTGCACTGAGTCAGATTTACAACATTTAAAGTGATGCAGTAAGGTTGCTGAATAAATCAGGTCTTTTGTTGGATAACGTTTGCTTCAGACTGGCTATTGGGAGATTAGCTCTGTGCACTCAGCTAGGTTTACAGCATTTAAAGTGAAGCAGTAAGGTTGCTGAGGAAATCATGTTTTTTGTTGGATAACTTTTGCTTCAGACTGGCTATTGGGAGTTCAGCTCTGTGCACTGAGTCAGTTTTACAGCAAGTACGAGGAATTCACAGAAAGTTAAAATCCAAAAATTGTCTCTAGCACACCCCTGGGACCTATCCATATGTGGAGGTCAGGAGATGGTTTAGAAAAATAATAACTATCAGTAAACATTTTATTTGTACTCCATTAATTAACATAGATACTAGTGCTTCCTACAATGGGCAATGTAAGAAATAAATTAAAAAAAACACCCAGGCAGATTTTGACAACTAACTGCATGCTGAATGATCTGCATTCTTATTTGGGAGTCTTGTTTTCTCTTTTCCTTGTGTTGCTTTGGTGTAATGATCAGCTACTGACTAACCTAGTGACCTAAACACATGGTCAGCCAGCTGTCTGCATCTGCTACTGCCCTAGAGGGCAGTCTCTTGGTTCATTATTTGGCAGCTTTTCCGAAGCTAGAGAAGACAGAAGTCTTCAGTTTCTAAATCAGCCCACATGGAGAAAAAAATCATAATCTTCTCAGCTGATAGTGTCACTGCCAAAATGAGTACTGTAAAAAGATATTTTGACAAAGATTATTAAGAACAGTATGCTACTGCCAGAGGAAGGGCAGAGGGGAGTGTAGACTTTTTGGAGATTCTTGAATCCATAGCAGTCAGATGTGCCACAGAGTCGGAGGTCTGTAATCATATGAAAATAAGTTAAACAGGCAGCCTGTTTTAAATAACCATTTATAAATAGTATTTTCTAGTCTTGGGTAAGACAATGATACAAAGTTAATTTCTAAACAATAAGGAAGGCTACTGAGATATGTGGTTAAACCTGAATACATCATTGTCTCAGTCACATAATCAACCACAGCAAAACAAATTCTAAAGAATGTATAAATATATTTTAACCATTGGTAGTAACAATCACCCACTGCCTATTTTTCTGAATGTCAGGTGCTGTATTAAGACTTGCATTTCAAGTTACTTACATGTCAGGAACCTGTATGCAATATCAGAACAGAACTCTTCTCCCAGTAGAACCACAAAGCTTTCCAAAATTAAACTAAATGCTGGATAAACAGATTTTATATATGAATGGCATTTATACAGTTTGCTGTATCTTCCACATGCCAGTAAGTTTAATTAATCTGATTATTGATAAATATACTGCAGACACTCCAGACAAGCACAGGAAGTAATATTTGACACGTGCATAGTTTACTATTTGTTTGAAAAAAAAATAGGATGGTCTGGCTTCCTGGATATATGAGATGGATCAAGTGCCTGCACAGTATGAAGATCAAGTACTTGGACTGCTGCTAGGAAAAAATGCACATGGCAATGACAAGATATTAGACCAGAACTGGTTTCATAAGTCCACCATGCCCCTTTGGATAGTGTGACATAAATGTTCGTAATTCCTGGGAATTCTTTTTTTTCTCCTTGAGGGTCATGCCTGATAATCTTGAAGTAAGAGATCCCTGGCTAAAGTGTATACATTTATTTTTAAGATTTCATATAAATCCATGGTAAACTTGTTGGGTACAGCCACAGTTTTCTGGCTAAGAATGAATTTACTACTTATGTGTGATCTTGTTGTTGTTGTTGTTGTGTCTTTTGGCTTTTCCCGGTTAGGGGTCGCCACAGCCAAACTCCGGTCCGCTAATGATTGGCAGTAGAGTTTTACATGCCGAGTTGACAGCCCTGATGCACAACCTTCAACAAAGGTACGCCCATTAACGCATGTCTCCACACAGAAGACACTCTAGCTGAGAATCGAACAGGACAACGTCTTACTGTGAGGCGACAATGCTACTGCAGCACCACCACCGCAGTACTGATGAACTCAAAATGCTCAAAAATAACTGAGCTATTTTTCTAAGAAAGAGAAAATTAAGCACTTGGTATATTATTCTTTTCTGCGTGAGGAGAAATAGTTTGGCATCCAACCAACTTTTAGTTCCAAACAAGTCTGGGGTGAAACAGCTAACCACATATTTAGCTGTATTGGAGGAAGTAAACTGTATAGTTACATTCCTGGTTATCTCCCTCATAGACAGTTTTAAGTACCAGCAAATGCTGTTGTTGCTGGGGGCCCCCTGTTCCAGGGGTGGAGGTGGTGGTACTGTACAAGAGCAAGCTATCTTATTTTAATGTCTTATTTTAATGTTTTTTTACGTTTGTCAATACAGCAAACACTAATACAGTAGTGTTGTGTACTTAGTAAACAAAGCAGGTAATAACTTGCAGTATGAAGAATTCTAAGGATCGGCATCATTTCTTCTCCATTAAAATTCAAAGATATTTCTGGTTGCAGTGACAGTACTGTGTTAAGTAGAAGGCTTCATAATTTTACTACTTACAGTCTGCTGGTGGACATTCTCCCCACTAAAACTAATATTACAACCAGCATTAATCATCTGAGATATCCATGAAGATGGGTAGCCCTTTGATCAGTCTAGACTGTGTGGGGGCCTTGTAAAAGCTATTGTTGGTTAGGAGAAGATGAAGACAGAAAACAAGATCTTTCATTATTTGATTATGCACTTTATCCTAAACAGAGTTGTGATATGACAAGTTAGGATAAACAGAACGAACGTGAGGTAAGAGCTAAAGATCAACAGACCAGAGCATGCGATCTTAGAACTTAACAGAAATTTTAAGAAGAGCAGATACTACTGATCTTCATGGATGATGTTTTTATTTATTTATTTATTTTTTAATTTCAGGGAGTTTTATAAATATTGGCAGACACCAGAAACTAAAACTCTTTGGTCAACAATTGTGGTAAAATCTAAAAATAATAGTGGAATAAAGACAGAATCAAAAACCTTTTTTAAATATACTCTTCTGATTCATTTAAAAGCTAATACAATAAATTATTTTACATCAACACGTGGTGCTCCGGTTTCGTCCCACATCCGAAAGACATGTAGTAGGTGAAGTGGACACTCTAAATTGGCCCTATGCATGAGTGTGTGCATGTGTGTGCCTTCTGTGGAAGGTTGGGCGCCGGGCTGGCAGCTCGACACCGTAAAACTCCACTGCCAATCATGAGCGGACAGATGATCCACTGTGGCAACCCCTAACCGGGAAAAAGCCGAAAGAAGAAGAAGAATTTTACATCAACATGCATTTTCTGATAAATATATATGAAACTCTTAACGTTTGGTATTATTGGTATTACTGGGTCTGTATCATATACTTGAAGGTTCTGAATGATTTACCAGCAAATCAACACTTTTATGAGCAAAAAACTGAGACAAACTCAGGGACATTCTGTGAAATCAGTCAGAGTGATTGGTATACATTACTCCTCAATAAGGTAAATAGATGACTTATCGCTACTGCTGTTTGACTGACAAACAGTCCCTGATATGGTGTGGCGGTGCTAGTGTCACACAACATGTTGCAATTTTCTGAAGTCAGCTTATAACTAGTAGTACTATGTGTTATGCTTTGCATGTGGGGTGCAATATAAGAGTAACAAGCTGGCCACGATTTCTTTCACGTTCTATCATAGACATCATAAGCACTGCAGTTATGCTTGTGAGTGGGGGTAGCTGCACTGTATTTAAGAGTAACAAGTGGACAATTTCTTTCACTTATTTAAGTATGATTGGTGGGTATCTTTGGTGGTTTGGCAGGAGCAAAATGTGGGTGAAAGCAACTGCTCATTGGCACAGTGGCACAGTGAGTACAACTGCCATTTCACACTGCTCTGTTCTGGCTGTGTTCTTAGCTGTAGCTGTTTCTGTATGTGGAGTCTGCCTGTCCCTGTCCCTGTCCCTATCACTGTATGGGTTTACTTGTGTGATCTAGTTTCTTTCAGCACCCCAAAGATATGCTGCAAGTAAACTGGCAATCCTGTAGGTTTTCTGAAGGTGAGTGTACAGCATGTATGTAAGTATATGTTTATGCATCTTGTGATAGACCCAGCTTGTCATGGACAATGTTATTGTTTTGTGTGTGTGTGTGTGTGTGTGTGTGTGTGTGTGTGTGTGTGTGTGTGTGTGTGTGTGTGTGTGTGTGTGTGTGCTGGGAACATACATAATTTTTCAGTGTAGATTTAAAAAATACAGGCAACATGTAATTATCTTTCAAAAATGAGCTATAATCAACTCAGCAAACCTCTGTTCGTTGAATCCAAAACAGCGAATGTTCACATGTACAGACATTCACATTGGTTTTTGGATTTCAAGAAAATTTCTTTTGTCCTAAATAGTCATCAGTCCTTTCATCACAACATCCACATGAGCTCATTTTTTTACAGGTTAAGTACATTTTATTTGTCATCTTAGTAAGCAAACATGCTACCAACCCCACAGTGTTAAAAAAAAAACATTTCAGTAAATTCTTGTTGATAATTGTTGTTGCTCCTTCAATGTCCGAGTTTACTAGCAGTCACAATGAAGCATTGTCAGCTTCTAATACTTCACTTACACTACCCATCAGAGAGATACTTTTAGTATTAGCCATACTCTTTAAGTTACTGTCCACTACATTATTTGCCATCCTGTCTACAGGCATGTCAATCTTGTTTTCCTTTTTTGGCTTGACACTTCTGCTATCCGTAAAACTAATCTCTGGTGCTACCTCCAAACTTCCACTGCTCGCTGTCATAAGTTCCTTACAACATTCACTTTTAGTATTTTAGCACTGGCAAGCATACACATGCACAAATACACACACACACACACACACACACACACACACACACACACACACACACACACACACACACACACACACACACACACACACACACACACACACACACACACACACACACACACACACACACACACACACACACACACACACACACACACACACACACACACACACACACACACACACACACACAGCCTTACAACAGTACAGTAACAGCACAGACCTTGTAACTGCCTTAAAACAGTACAGTATTACAGTAACAGCACGGACCTTGTAATGATAGTTCAGCTATTCATTCTGCATGGACCTAACAGTAGTTCAGTTCACACACACAGCCTTACAACATAACAGCACAGACCTTACTGCCTTAAAACAGTGCTGTAACACACAGCCTTACAACAGTAACAGCACAAACCTTGGAATTGCCTTAAAACAGTACAGTAACAGCACGGACCTTGTAACAGTAGTTCAGTTCTTCATTCTGCACGAACCTAAGGACCTAGCGATAGTTCAGTTCTTCATCCTGCTGAGCTTGCTTTTAAATCAGTCACAGACTTCTTCACACACGCATACATACACACACAAACACACACTTCTTCAAACCTGATTTCTTTCTAGGACAACAAGTGCATCTGAAATATGCTTCTGAGTACATTGCTGCATTTAAAATCCATGCTTTGCCCCAAGCATCTGAAATCCGCTCGTGAGTACATTGCTGCATTCGAAATCCCCGCTTTGCCCCAAACATTGCTGCTGCTTAAAATCCTGCCCAAGTGCATACAAAATAAATCCAATCCTGCTCACATACAAATGCATTTGAAATCCACTAAGTCCAATCCTGCTCGGTCTAAATAACATTTCCTGTGCTCTTGGCTGCTTCCAAATAGTTTCCTGCTCACATTTGCAGATGGAAATGACCTCAAGGAGCTCAATTCCAACTGGCTGATAGGCCTGACAGAGCTGAAGTCATCGCGCACACGATGATTTCAGCTCCGACAGTGCGATATTCTAAAAAAAGTAAGAAAACTAAAGAAAAAAATTGGAAACGAAGGGGTGCCACCTGGGAATCATGGCACCCCTTCATTTGGACCCCAAAACTCGGTAAAAAATGAGTAATTCGATATGGTTGAGAGGTCTGTGTGGGGGTGCAGCCCCCCCATATTGGGGACTGTGGGGTGTGCAGCCCCTCACCTGGGTGGGTTTGACATAGCATGATGTGTGTGACAGTCACAATATTGGTCAACTAATTCTATTCCCTGTGTAAATTGTTCACTGATGTGAACGTTCTCTTAAATGAACATTCGCTGTTTTGAGTTTAATGAACAAAGGTTCACTGAGTTGAACCTTTGATGATATGATATAGACCCATACAATTTATCACAAGAACATTAAGTCTCTTAGAATGTTTAGGTGTCTGGTAGCTTCAACACTCCAGAATGCATAAGTGGATTTTGATATTGACTTAGTGGTGGTCTCCTACTTCACCCACATCCATTCTAAAACTATCCCTACTCGGAGGTGTGTGTGTGTGTGTGTGTGTGTGTGTGTGTGTGTGTGTGTGTGTGTGTGTGTGTGTGTGTGTGTGTACAGAAGGTTGTTGGGAAGCTCAGGATGGTGTGGTCACAACAGTTTATGTTGGAGATGGTGACAGTTTGTTCATGGTACCTTTTACTTCTCTCTCTGTCAAACCACAAAGGTGTTCAAAGAAAGTCAGTATAGCTTGTGTAGGTACAGCATACTGTCTAGGAACAAAACTTTGGAATACATTACTGTGATCATTTTCTTTTATCACTTTCCAAACAACCACACCTCAGGCATATTTACAAGCAGTTGATTTTTGGGGCTGGGGTGAATAGGTATGTATTGTATATTTATGGCAGTAGTAATTTGAAATTCATGTATATGTCCATTTCCACCTTTGCTGTTGGATGCACAGACTGTATTTTGGGAGGAAGTGGAATCAGGAGGCAATCAGTACTCACAATTATGATTTATGTATTCTCTCAAACATCTGTCTTGTTAGTTTATGTGAGCTTCTATTTTGTCAGCCTTGAATATTCAGCCATGGGCACAAGTTATGTCTTCCTAGAAAGAAATAAAACTGAATTTCCTTCTGACTCATGATTTTTGCTATTGTCACTACTGGATTAAAATGTTGAGAAAATCCACTAAAATCTACCTCAGTGCATCTATAGTCTTATGGCTTCTGAGTGCCACACCAGCTTAATTCACATATTTCCTATACATGCATTACTGTGCTCTTTGATCTGCTAAAGTCTGTTTAAAATGATAGAAAGAAAAGTTACACAGAAATACTGACTTTTTTTATTTCTTTCCTTAGTCATAATTTTTGTTTAAGCCATCACTGGATGAAAAAAGTTTGTTTAAAAAAAACTTTAAAATAGACTTCATAGCATTTCAAAAGCTGTGGCTTCTGGAAAAAGATTTTTAGGCAAAATGTAAGAAAAGAAGAAAAAAATAATTTGCATGATGCGGGGAGTCCTTGATTAAGGGGACAAGTTGAAGCATTAGAGGGTGTGTTTGTTGTTGGGTGACACAGTAAGGAATGTGGGGGGATGTCATGGATGCCGTCTTCTTTAACTCATTTTCACGTAAGGCTTTAGTCCTTTATTCATACAAGACTCATCAGATAACAAACAAAAAGAAATACAGCTTTATAAAACACATGCACTTCAACTGCCATCCAATCATGGATCCAATGAAGTTAATCCATTAAAATGAAAATAGGAGGCAACTGACACAATTAACTTAGGAAAACTTCAACAAAAACACTTACTGAAACCCCAGCAAGATCCATAAAACTGAACATCTAAAAGTTAAAAATATATCATAAGAACTATATATATATATATATATATATATATATATATATATATATATATTTAATAAATAGCTCATAAACAATAACCAACCTGAAGGATAAGAAGCTAAATATCCATTGCATTCAAATGTAGTACACCATTCAGGGAACTCTTGTCATTAAATCCTGGGGAAGAGACTGCATTCAACTTAATTTGCCAGTAGAGTTCCTTTGCATCAATTATAGCATCTCAAAAACCTTCCTGTAGGGGTTTATGAACTCTCTCCAATACATAAAGTATTTTTTTAAATCCCTACATAAGATAGAATACTTATATAATGCATTACTACCATCTTTAGATTTAGCAGTGCATCAATGTGCATATATCCTAGTTCTTAACTGCCTTTCAGTTTTCCCCATGTGGAAGCTATCACAGGAACTACAGAAAGCAAGGAAAATAACTCCCACAGTCTCACAATTTCAGTTAAAATTATTTTTGATGGATCTGGCGTAAGATTTTATTGTGACATTAACACTGTCAAAATATATCTACATTGGAAGCAAGAATCACATTTGATTCTACCCTATTGTTGGTCCTGTATAAACATTTTTCCACAATATTTTTAATATTTCTACATCTTTTATATACAAATTTGGGCATTCCTAAATTGATTATTATACCGCTACCAAATTACTTAACTAAATTCCAGTTTTTAATAATAATTTTTTCACCTCCTCACTTTTATTAGTATAACTAAGGACCATAGCTTTTACAAAACCATCACCAATGTCATGAATCTTAGATTTGATGATGGTCTTTCCACTTAAAATGGGGAAATATCTGGCATTTGTTTCAGCCATCACATATTTCATAATGTTATAAACCAAATAATCAGGATATTCCCTTCCACAAAACATCCACTTAGAACTTCATATTCATGAAGGAACATAGTGTTATAAAAAGCTAGCCTAGATAGTCTAACAAATTGTCATTTCATTAAGTTCTTTTAATGCCGAAAGGGGTAGTGGCTGTTAAAATGGAGACAGGAATTGTAAAATGTGGCTTTATGAAAAATGATAGATTCATGGGTATTATCCAAAAAATCTTGTAGATCGTAATGTCAAGATAATTGATACTAACATTATCTACAAAAAAAGTTCATTTCAAAAATGAGGTTGTACTCTCAATATAATCTATAAATTCCTTAATTAACTCAATACCTCCTGTCCATACAATAATGATATCATCAAAATATCTTAAATATAATAGCATGTGGTTCCAAAATCTAGATGGCTTGATATACCATTGCTCCCAAAACCAGAAAACAATATTCATGAAAATAGGGGCAGATGCAGCACTCATTGCTATGCCTCTAGCTTGCTTGAAATATTTATGATCAAAAAGTACAAAATTATTGCAAAGTACCATCTCTTTTATTTTTATGATAGATTTTTAACTTTTAAATCTTCAGTTTTATGGTTCCTGCTGGAAATTCTTTAAGTCAAGTGTTTTTTGCTGGAGTTTCCCTAAGTTAATTGTATCAATTGCCAACAATTTTCATTTTAATGGATTAATTTGATTGGATCCATGATTGGATGGCAGTTGAATTACATGTATTTTATAAGGCTGTATTTATTTTTGTTTGTTATCTGATGACGTCCTTGTATGAGTAAAGGATGAAAGCATTTATTTTTTACTTCCTGTGCATGACCTTATTTTTTAACTTTTGATATATGATCCTACTTTCACTTTATAACTCTTTTCATAGGTTTCACTGTACCATTCTATTCATGACCAGTAACTGAAAATGTGTTTTCGACAGAACATTCAGTGTAAAGAACTTGTCTTACAGATGATTTCATAATTAAAACAAGCAGCCGATTTTCTTCTACATTTTGACATAAACTACAGCTGAAGAACCAACCTCCTCTAATGTTATAACTAATGAAGTATCTGACCTCATTCTCCATTAACAGTTGCAGCAGGTGTGTTGTTGATTTTGGGGAGAAATAGATGTAAGTGCAGTTTTTGGTGTTGGCATAGTTATAGTTAGAATTTCTGGTGCACAAATGAAAACACTTTGAAGCATGCAAGTATATTGCCAGTTTATTAAGTATGAGATATTTAACATGCTGATCTTGTCTCACAGGAGACAAGATGGTAAAATCTTTCTAAATAAAAACAAGAATCATAAGCATAGCATATTTAATGATGTATTTAGAAATATTTACATTATAAAGCAAATCAGATATGACAGGTTATACTAGGAGGTTACCACAAAGTATACACCATATGAACATTTATAAGCTTTCTGAGTGAATACACAGCACAAGTGTTGTGGCTGGGCAGTTCTTTAATTCAGAAAAGGTACACAAACCTACGGATTTAATAAAAATCCATGTAGACACCGTGTAGTGCCTACATGGAATGTACCCATCTACATGGCCACGGTTCCTCCTCGGCAGCACTTCATGCATATTAATGATGGTGCACTGCCGAGGGTCAGCATAGGAACAGGGATATTGAATCTGTGTAAGGAGAAGTGTAGAGATTACCTGTGGTTGTGGATGCCTGGTCAGATGTTATGTATGGGGTGAGGCTCCCTGTAATGCTCCCCACTACTGTTGAAATGCTTTGAATTGTTTTAAATGTGTAATATTTTATTTTTATGAATTTTTTTTATTTTTTTCCTCTTTGTATGTTTGCATGGTGCTGAGTGCAGCAATGCCAAGCTGTGCTCAGATATAGTCAAATGACCCCTGTTACACATTTAAAAATAGAAACCAAATGTTATTAATTATCATAATGACATTTTTTTTTAATTGCTGATTGTTCACAGCGCTGCAGAGCCATGTGGTGCTTATACATACATAGAAAGTGGATGTAACTAGTTATTTATTTCTGGGTCTGTTTAAGCATGTATGAGTGGTGAGGTGTGGTGCTCAAGAATGCTAACAGGTCGCCCAGTAGTATATGTGAAAGTATACTAGCTTTCGTAATACCCAAGTAGCTAAATGGTTACAGTCACCGCCTAATGCTTAGTAGGTCCTGGGTTTGAGTCTGTAGCAGTATGTTTATAATTTAATTTAGTATATATGTTTAATTTAAAATACAAATTTCTGAAATATGGCACTGGTGCACTGTGCTGAGCACTGCTTAAACATGCTAATAGCTACTACTGTTTGTGTTGTGCTAAGCTTTACTAAAACCTCAGTTGTGCAAGTTTTTGCACTGCTTGGCTCTGCTTAGCTGGTTTGTGTGCTGTTAAGTGATGCAGTGCTGTTTTGAATGTTGCTCAATGACGTGTAAAGATGGAAAAACAGCCTATGTTTGGTGCAGTAAGCAGGAATTATGCACCTTCTTTGGAGTCTGCTTATCTGCTGATATGCCAGGTGGTGTTGGAGAGGGTGCTCACTTCCGGGTGCAGAGTGGGGTGTGCAGGAGTATACGGTCTTTGTTGGACTCCTGGGAAAGAATTATAAACCCAGGCTGATGCAGGGCAGCTTCCAGGGCTCAGAATGTAAGGTGCAGGTCTGGGATCAGTTGGTCAGAGAACTTACCAGTGCTACTGTTATCCCCTACACAGGTGAGCAGTGTCATCACCATTATGATGACCTGAAGAGGAGAAAGAGGGGAACATTGGACACCCAGGTCCAAGAGACAAGAGCTGTGCATGCCCCACAAATATGTAAGTATATTTTCCACTATTTTACCAAAATGCAAGCTGAATGTCTGCAAAACTAGTATGCATAATGGTGTGCTTCTCTTCCATAGGCTACAGCTGAGAGGACTTGCAATGTTGAGTCCCATGCCAGATGCCTGGCCTGGTTGCACTGTGAGTGTGGTAAGTATGGATTTATTATGCTAACTGTAGTGCAATAAGTAAGAAAGAGTATAGCATTCACTGCAATAAAGTATACACAATAAAACTGTACTGCAATCAATGGGCAATTAGAGCTGTCATCCAATAAATGAACAATAACAACTGTATTGCAATAAATAATAAACAATACCAGTAACAGTAAGCAAAATGGTGTACAGCAGGATTGTGTTGTCATAACCATTGCAGTAGAGCTGTATGCATTGCTTGTCTATGGTAAGGTTGCTCCAGTCAAATGTAACACTGTATTAGCTATAGAATGCAAAACTAATGGCCTCTTCCTACGACTCTAAGTAATAAAGGTATATAGGTGAGGTAGCCCATGTTATGGGCAGATATTGTGTGTGGACTTCACAAATATTTATCAGCAATACCAATAAAGTTTTAAGCAGCATTGTTGATTCCTAAGTAAATCTGTCTTAATATATGCAGTACAGCTGTATTCCATGCATGTGTGTTCTACTGTCACTGCTGTCAAGTATAACACTGTAATAGTTCAAGAATGCAAAATGAATCTTCTGTAACATGTATTGCTGTATTGAACAGGAAATTTATTTCATCACTCACTTATTTTTGGAACAAAAATAGCAGAAGATATACTAATACTGAGGGGTACTGAATTTCGACCTATATTAACAAATGGTTTTAAACTGAGTTCAAACAAGAAAAATAATACTAATATTACTGGTTATGAATCTTTGTGTCGTTTAGATATGTCTGTAGATAGAAATGGCATTATATCTATTATAAGTAAAAATTGGAATACACCTCGAGTTAATTTTGACCTAATAAGTAAAATAGGAAATGGACCTAGGTTTACCTGTAAAAATAAATTGAACTTAAAAAGATGTTTACATAATGATAGTTGTTTTTATTCTGTTTTAGGTACAAGTAGTGTGAAGAAAAATGTAATGTACAAATGCTTTTTTGTACCATATAGGTATATTTTAGAAGGTCCTTTTGTTAACTTGTCCCATTTCTGGGGTGTATAATTGTAAGGCCCTGGGGAGTTGTTTATATAGCAGTGTGTTCCAGTTGTGCTGATTTCTATGTGGGTATGTCCACTAGATGCCTGGAGAAACATATTAAGGAACATATTTATTCTATTAAGAGGAAGGATATGAATAATGCCCGATTTAAGTACACCCTTAGAGTAGTAAAACATTTCTTTTTCTATATTAGAACAGGTAACCAGGGATACCAGAGAGGGTAACTATAGAGATAGGATTGAATAAAGAGAGACTTTATGGCAGTTGAAATTAAGAGCAGATAAGCCAAAATGTATGAATGAAACTATTAATTTAACATGTTTTTTAAAATAGAAAAGGTTAAAAATAAATTATGACATTTAAGTAAGAGCTCATGTAAGAAAATGTATTTTAGGTTTAGTATTATTGTGATTTTATAGACTGTATTGTTTCTTTAAATTAATTATTTATTATACTTAATTGTTGAAGCTTGTATAAAAGGTTTGGGTGATGTTTTCATTTTATTCTGAAGAAGTCTATTTTGGGATGAAAGTGAAGAATAAAGCATTGGATTGCTAAAGTTGTTCTTGTTTTATTCCTTGGTCCCTGGTTCCTACTCATCCTGCCGTAGTGGATTTTGTGCTATGGTTTTGTGTTTTCTGCTATTCATGTGGGGACATTATTTATATTATTGCTGAACTCATCGTATGGTCCAATGGTGTCTTCTAGCCAATATCAGTCACATAATTCTCTCATTTTTTTCCCACTCCAGGAATAAAAGGTATATGGTTGAGGTAGCCCTTGTTATGAGCATATATTGTGTTTAGATTTAACAGACACTTGTCAGCAATGCCAATAAAGTGTTAAGCAGCATTATGGATTCATAAATAAATCTGTCTAAATATTTCCAGCATGGCTGTATTCCTTGTATGTCTGTACTAAGTTGCTGCAGTCAATTGTTACAGTATTTGCAGATGTCCCCTGCAGTCACAGCTATTGGGTTCTATTCCCATGCATGACAAGTAAGATATGACAGCTGTCTAGTTTATGTACTGTGCACAAACATGCCTCTCGAGTGTTACATAATGTAATTAAAACTGCCTAATCCATCTGTCACAGGATTACCACAAAATGATTACCTGGAATGCAATGTATTACCAAATCCATTTACAGAACACCTTGGTAGTTATATAAGTCCACAATATGTGAAACTGTCCTGTGTAGTTGTGTATCTGCATTTGTTATTGCTTGGCCCATAAATGATTGGCCCATACTGACCTTGCTAACAGCTTGAGAGGTATGCATGTGCTATATCAACTATAGGAGAATTGTAGTCACTGTACTCAAAACGGACACTACACACCTATAGAGTATTTATTATCAGTGTTTTCAGAGATATAATCTGCTTTGTCAGTAATGGAATGTTTCTCTCTCTCTCCCCACACTTTATTTTCATTTATTTATTATTGTTATTTATTATTATGATTTAATATTAACATATTTTGTTAAACTATATTTTGGTAAAATTTGATTTATTATTCTTATGTTTTATTATTATTCAATATTAACATATTTTGTTAAACTAACTGTGTGGTTGGCCTTATGGTTTAATTCCTACTGGCATGCTGATAACATGTCACACATAATATGCATTAATATGTATAAAAAGGACTTGTGTCCAGTCAGACATTCCCTGTAAACAAATGTTAACTAACTAACTAACTAACTAACTAACTAACTAACTAACTAACTAACTAACTAACTAACTAACTAACTAACTAACACATGATGCTATATTCTGTTAATACTAACAATGATTTGGTTATTACTAACTTTGACTTATTGCCCTACCTTATTTACCACAGCACGTCAAGTTAAGTTGGTTCTGGCTGATCCACCCAGCTTGCTTCCTCCAGCAATGGCATCAGGTCCCAGCACTTCTGGGACACAGAATGGTGGTGCCCCCTTTGCTGATCCTGCACTACCTGTGGTGTTGGGTAGTACCACCCCATGGAACAGGGCCAGACCCACCTCTGCAGGAAGTGATGGAGGGGGAGTTGTCACCCAGACTGAGGTTTTGGTGCACAGGATAGTCTACCATGATTTTGACTGCCACCTGTACTAGATTGAGGACATGCTGGCCAATCTGGTAGGGCAGCCTCACCCCAGTGCTCAGCCTCCACCACTGCCACCCCCTGAGCAGTGACAGAGTAGGGTTTAAAGTCCCATGGGTAGGGATATGAGTAAGGCTGCTACCTTGTGGCAGTACATGGGACATAGATTCCACAACACCCTCCCTATCAAAGGTGTTCACCCCTTGATGTGTCACACACCACCCCTGTCGGATGTCTTGTCTGTTTTGTCTGTCTGAAATGCATCCTTGCCTACCCAACTTACCTCCCCAACACATATCTATGTCTCTTCTCTAGCATTCATCTCTCAACTTTAAAAAAAAATGTGCACCTGTCCCCCAAAAAAAATATTGTCCCATACATAACTCTCCATTTTGCATGTGTCCACTGGACACACATAATGTGGTCCAATTGGCTTGATAACACAACTATATTGTCCTCACCCCTCTCTCTGGGGGAGAGGGTTCAAAGTCATGTACAAATTCTGTCAAAGTGCGCAGTTATTGCTGTACAAGAAATTGATAGCTAAGGTTCTGTCCTACACCCTTCCTGCACATCCCTACCTGCCTTTCACTATGTTATTTCCCCTGCTTGCACCTCATTTCACCACTTTCCTAGCTCCCCATTTTTTTAGAGCGATGCTGCTCGATAGAGCTATATTGACTATATGTGTTTTTAAAATTGTAATAAACACTTACAAAATAAACACCTGTCCCATATTTTGAACCTAAGACTATCGCACCTGCAGATAAATGCGTTAACCTGCCACACCACACGACTCTTAATTAAAGCAGGTGGTTTAAACAAAACATAGTAATTGCCAGTTACAATCAAAAAGTGTGCTTCAGCAGACCTGTGTGCCGTCCTGCACCACGCAGACTTGATTAAAAAGTAATGGAAAAAAATGGGAGTGTACAGTGGACTCTGGTTCAATAGTATACCACTAGACAGCCAAAGACATAATAATTGATATAAGTGAGCCTGTGATAGCAAGTAAATGTGCCCTTTTATCAGCAACATGTAGAAAGGCACTTGCTAAGGTGTTAATGGCAAAATACATGTTCAACTGGGACCCTGGTGCAGAAATGCATCCATATAAAGCTATGCACATACTGATGGTTATAGAAAATGTTTGTCACAGCCTGTATGTGTGCACCTATATCTTGCAAATATACATGCTGCATCAGTGACGTAGTAGTTCAGTATGTTAAAAGCCTTGCAAACAATGTATTTTGCCACACAGAGACCTGGGTTCAAATCCAGTGGTGTATAGCAGTGGAATTATTGTACTGTGAAGCCAGCAAATAATGCAGCATTTATCCACACAATGCATATCAAATAAAATGTCTGCATTTGGGAGGGTGGACTAATGGTTAAGGTGTTTGCCTTGCAAACACAAGGTGTAGGGTTTGAGTCTCACAAGGGATAATTGGCTAGGCTTAAAATGGCTCGCAAGGGCAGCTAGCTTAGTACTAATCTATGAACCTATGAACCTATGAACCGACGGAAGTCATATGCCTGCAGATAAAAACACACCACATATCCATATAGCAAAAGTATAAGTGTATCATGCATTAATAAGCATTCACAGAGAAATTCAACTTAGATAATGCAAATGAGGGCCACTAATATCAGAGTGCACCACACAATCCTTTCAAACTTACAGTGCCAATTAGCACAGCTGCACACCTAACATATACATTTGAAGCACCTGCTTGTAAAAAGGACTGCCCTCATACACTCTCCAAATTACTACCAGACTGTAACACATGGCCTGACAGTCACCCAAATGATGGGCATATTGTTATATTTATCCCCTATGTTGTTCAAGGACACAGCAAACATGTGGATTAGTACTCTGTTAGTGATACCATTACCCAACATACTTACATTAAACACATGCCTTAATTGGACTGGAAAGGGTAGCCTCACACTGGCTCTACAACAAGACTTACACAGCTCCAACAGTTACTCCTAAAGCTAGTTGTCCTCAAAAGTGTTCACACTCTCTGTCTATGCCTATTACCTGCAGCTGCAGCCTGTAGCACACCCATTTCTATGTAAAGGTTGCTGCTACAGACATATTCACTGCAATGAAGTATCCTCCTCACCCCAGTAATGTCCAGTACAACATATCAGAAAGGGCCCCTAATCTACATGAATGCCTTATATATTGTACAGTGGTTGCATATGATTGGCTGATGATAGTTCAAATCAGCTGTGTTGGCTGCAATTAGCATTTCAGAACCACAGATTGGTTAAGAGACAATCACCTGCTGATGAGAAGCATGTTAAAAAGGCAGGCAGCTGGCTATGCAATGGGGAACCATTCTGTATAAGACTTTCCTTAAGACCATGTGTATGCAAAGTATTAACTATCAGCACATATCAGCAGAGGAGTACTGCACTCCATCAGGTATGTAACCATTTTGTTTACATCAGGATGCAGATGTCTGACTCTATTTATGGGGAATATGGATTACAGCATTAAGCCTTTCTTAGAACTTTGATAATGACATGTCAATGATCTCCAGATTAGTTATGCATACAGAGGATGTGCAAGTTATCAAGGGAGGAACGCATATTGTCAATGTGGCATACTGAGCTCGTGGAACTCTCCCTTTGCAGTGGTTGTAATAGCACACTGCTATTTGTGTGTCACAGTTGGTTTGATATATCATTTATTTTATTTTATTTATTTTTACATTTGTTAACCGGGTTAGTCCAACTGGGCCCAGAGAGTCTTTTTTCAGTGGAGAACCGAGGAGAAAAGCTCCAGGAAAGTAATTAAAAAATAAGCAAAACCTAACAATTCAAGTTGTAAGATACTTAAGAGTACAAAAACAGAAAGAAATGTACAACACAAATATATACAAGGCAAAAGTACAATATTTTGAGAATGCAGTAACAGTATGTTTGAGAAATTTGGTTAGCATTATGTTATTTACAAGGAATGTAGCAATGCCTAAAAAAAAATCAGAGTAACATCATGGCATACTACAACACAAATGCATGTAATAGCATAGGTACTAACTGCAGGGAGAGTAATATATGTAGAAGGTTTAGGTAGATATCAGGCAAATATGTTAATTGAAAGGAGAAGAATTCATTAGGCAATTTCCTGACAAGTACAAATCCATGCATGTTGGAAATGAATATTTAGTTGCTTTTTGAATTCAACACTTTTGGTAGTGGAGAGAAGGGACAATGGAAGTTTTTTCCATGAGTATGCAATTGAATGACTGTAAAGTATTTTTCCAATATCTTTGCTTGGCTTGGCCACCTGCAGAAGGCCTTTTTTGTGTGCTTCTGAGGTCATAATTGGGTGTGTAGGGTGTAATTATGGATGTAAGGGCAGGGTAGGATTCGGGCTGTTTAGGTTGCTGTGTGCAATTGTTAGCTGTGATATTTGAAGAGTGTGGGGTAGCTCAGGTCATCTTAAACTTTTAAGGGATATACAATGATGGGATTTGTAGCTATTACTGACTGCAAATCTTGCCATCTTGTTATAGATGGTTTCTAGTTTGGTTAACAGATTATTTTGGAGGTTAGTAAGTATGGGAGCAGCGTACAGTAGGAATGGTAGATTAAATATTTGAGCCAGTATAGTTCTAGATTTGTTAGGTGTATATTTGTTGTTGTGGTATAGAAGACCTAGTTTTTTTATTAGACTTTTTGATGCTTAAGATATGTAGGTCAAATTTTAATTGGTTGTCCATAGTAACCCAAGCAATTTGGTGTTTGAGTCAGTGGTGGTAATTGTAAGGATAAGATGGTGAAGTTGTCTTTATCAGGGTTATTGTCCCTTGGGGACACACTGCAATAGACTCCAGTGTCAGTTGTATGAACATATAGCAGTATCTGTCATGGCACACACGGGAATACCTGACTATCAGTAGTATGCTGTTTGTATTCACACACTTAGTATGTTTGCACACTGTGGAATATGACATGTGTGATCAAGCAGTGGATATTGCCAGCTATTCTGTCCTTGCTGTATCTCTACATAGTGTCCTTCCATGTATGTGACCCTGACTTTTGTTCCTATGTTGTTCTCTTTTGGGGATCTTGTATGCAAAATGCCTTGGAGCTTTCACAGATGCAGAGGATGAGTTAATACTGGAAGAGCTCCGTCAATAATATGAACTCCCACTGTCCAAGGGGAGGCACAACAGGGAACAATGGGAAGCAATGTGGGCTGACCTTGTCCTTGATGTCAGTGCCACTTGTCATCAGAGCAGGACATATGAGCAGGTTCAACACTGCACAATGGACATGATCAATGCTGCACGAAGAGCAGTAGATGTAGCCAGGGATCATAGCACCACTGGTGGAGTGCCTGCAGGGGAACAATCACTCTCAGCCACTGAGGAATTTCTGGCAAATCTAGGCACACACAACAGCTCCCAGGCATGCATCATCCCCTACATCATGGATGTGGTTGCCACAGTGTCCATGGCAGAAGAGCATGCAGGTAAGCTGAGTTTGATCAGCAATGCATTACTGTAATATTCGGTGTGTGAGGGCATACATAGTCTTACGTGAGTGTCAGGTCTGTTTGATTTTGAGAGGGGGGAGAAGAGTTTCCCCTGCAGTTTGACAGTCATGCTCAGATTTTGACCAATATAACAATTAACTCAGTGACTACTGTAAATGTGAAATATATGGACATATTACCTTGTGGTGGTGGAACATGCAGTGGTACTGACATTACCTCTCCCTCGACTTTTCACAGGTCCATCAGATATTGGCTAAGCCCATGGTCCTGCTCCTGATAAGCATGACACTGTTTTGTTATAGATGTAGGTTTACAGAAGTGTAATCCTTAGACTGTCATCCCAGGCCTGCTGCCTGCTTTGCTGCACCATTGGCATGATTGCTAACTGCGCACATATATTCTGACTGTGCACATGTTAATCTCATATACCAATGCCTTGTAGGTGTTACCACACTGATAGGAATAACGGTATTGTCAGGACACTACAGAGCATCATATGTGTCAACTGTGCAGAGTCTACCCAAATGTCAACAGTGTATGTCACTGTTGCTAATGAGATTGCAGTGTAATGGGATATTATTTTCAATTAACTACAGCTGTTAGTGGAAAGAGTGCTGTCCTCATGTCCTAGAATTATGATGTTACATTTTCAACAGGTCTGTCATAGTGATGACAGTGTATAGAGCCTTACATATATCACAACAAAGTACTACAGAGTATAATAGTGCATGCTTTTTTCTTTCTTATCACAGGTGACCGGGGCATTGGTGTCTTTCCCCTACACAACCTGATGTCAGTGTCTTCTCGGACTCTGATGATGATGGTAGCCATAGTGTGGCACAGGTGGGGGTTTGGGGGCTGAATCTGTCCCAGAAGTAGACATCCCTCTTCTGCCTTCATTGTCATCACACATAGTCAGTATGCCCATGCATACCCAGTCCCTGGAGGCCACAGATATTGGACAGTCAGAGGGTGGGGACATTGAAAAGGAAAGTGTAGCATCTATAGCTCTACTGAGTGCAGACACTGGCCATAGCCAGAGAGCCGGCAAGGTCCCACACAAGCAGATTGACAGAGCTGCTTGTAGGAGGCCTGCTGTCCTTCCAACACCTGTTGCAGGTGTCAGGTGTCATATCACAAGTCAATTGGCAACTGTTTTGGATGTCATGAAGGCACAGGCACATTTTGAATGGAACACCATACTTATGCTTAGGGTTATGAATGCAGCATAGTCTGACATCTGTGACTGCTTCCACCACATTGGGAACATTCAAGATCAGTTCACTGATGTAGTAGACAGAAGGTGGGCTGAGACAGTGTCTGTCTTGGACCACACATTGTCTGTGCTGGAACGTGTGGTTTGAGTTGAATGTTGGACTCATGGACATAGGGCAGCAACCCCATCTACTGAGATTTCACATGGCCATGCACAATCATGCTCCTGTAGTGGCAGTACATCCAGCTCTACAGAGGGGAGTGTGTTCTCCACATCACAATGTGGCAGGCCTTGGGCTCATGGTCCTGGGTGTTCCCGTGGGGGACATGGTTCCAGCAGACAGCAGTTACCATCAGGTACTAGTGCTGCTTCTGACTTTGGGCATGGAGATGCCAGTGTAACTCCTGGCAGAGCCAGTTCCCATGTTTGGGGCTGGAGACAGTGAACTGTCTACTATATCATGTATGGTCCAAAGCTATCCAAGATACACACATGGGCTACCACTGAGCTTGACTGTGCGCGTGCACACACACACACACACACACACACACACACACACACACACACACACACACACACATACACCACTGTCAAATGCAGCTCAGCTACAGACACACATGGCACCTTTCCATGGTCCATCTTACCTGCTTCCCTTCCTGACTCACACAGATGCTGTCAACCATTTGGGTCAGCCAAGGCATCCTGCACCCCCACACAACACACTATGTAAGTGATGATACCTGTGCCAAATCCCTGTCATCCTCACCATCAATGCAGGGAAATGAAGCTATGTGTCTGATGCACAAGGTGAGTATATTAGTTAACATGCATTTGTATAATGCAGTGTTATTTTGCCATGCCACTTGTAGTGGTTACCAAAAAATACTGTATGCTGGCATTTGTCATGAGTACGCCGCATACTTTTGGGCACCTTATGTTGTATAATGCTGTAATGGCTGTATAGTTACACAATGACAGGTGTGTAATGGACCTATGTATGTTTCTGTTTCAGGAGTCTGTTGGGATAACCTATGGATAAACAGTGACAATAAAGCAGCACAGGATGGCATGACAGCACAGCAGAAATATATCTTCAGCAAGGTACAACACTATAAGTGCATGGCTCCATAGGTTCATAGGTATATAACAGGCTAACAAAGACAATGGTGGCATTCAGCATACTCAAGCATCCCTAATCTGTAAAAAGGTCTGCTACCCTTGATAAGTATCACTAGGGTTTTGGGAACTAACACATCTACAAGCTGTGGTGATGGAGGTAATCTATCTACAAATATCCTGTGTCCAGTATGCACAGTTGCCTGACACCAGTTATGATTATCGTGTTCTGCATCCCATTGAGTCACTTGCGCATAATGTGTGCCACAGCAGATGTGTGCTTCACATGTATGGGGGGCCTGTTTCATGTAGAGTGTATTGTCTGTGTTACATGCCTGCCTCTCCAGCATGTACTATGTATAACACAGTGATGTTGTAGTTGTGTAGAATAGTGAGAGATGTGTCAGTCCTGTCATGGATACACGAGAGGTACAGAGTGGGATCTGACTCCACTCTGTATGGAGCCATACACATCCCCTCCAAAGCATTTAGGAGACAGACTACACATGTACAGTCATGACACAGACTCAATAGGACATGTTATCTACACTGTGTATTGGTGTCCCATGGAACTTGTGTGGCTGCTACAGTTGTATGATATGCCTGTGAAGTGACATAGCAATGGTGCCATTGCACACATTGATATGTGTGATGAATGCCAAATTCAGTATAGCAATGACAGTCTGTGATTTACATCCCAAACTTATCGGTATAGGTCGTACAACAGTGAATGCATCCCCATATCTTAACGACCAGTGAAAGTCAAAGGCTAAATTACTCTGTCTGTCCATAACTCTGTGTGTAATTGCTCAACTGTGTGTGGTGTGCAGACACTACAATATTTTTCAGGGGTGGATGATTATCCACAGAATAGTATTGTGCAGTTGTTGGCATTTAGTCTTTGTCAGTGGCTCAGAGAACAACTGACTGTGTCTTAGGCCATCCTGGATAACTGTTGGTTTTGTGTGGGATTTTGTGACAGCTCCTAATATGCAATCACCTGCCAATGTACTCAGTCAGAGGTCACTGACAGTGGCTGTGACTGCAGAGAGGGAATAGGTAGATGGGGTACACTAATAATGGAGGATGGTGAACTCCACTGGTGACAGATTTCATTGCAGAGTAGGTCTCCCAATGCTATCTTCCCAGAGTATGACTGTCAGACACTTGCCTGTCGACCAGTTGACATAACACTTTGTGCATGATGTACACAATTTCCAGCAAGGCCTGCTGGCATAATATTGTCATACACCTTGTCAGGCCATGGTTGGTGGAGTGAGACATATGTCCGACATCCACTGGATAGTGTAGCAGTCAATAGGCTCCGCTGGTTACAGTGGGTAGGCATGATCTGGTCTTGAGTAAAAGTAACAGTGTTTGGTCCAGTGTCAGTAGGTGTACAACAGTGTTAGTGCTTGTATCCATGCTAACTCCTATCATGGAATTCCAGGTGACTTGACTCAGAGATCTGGAGATACTGCTTGGCACTACATGTTAGTTGCCCTCTGTGCAAGTAAGTATAGTAATTACTTTAAGCATGTTGTAAGAAGAAAGTCATGTACAGTGTCTGTACAGAGCACAGACAAAGATGTTAGGGAAGTGTAATATGTACACACTGTGTTGCTTAGTTGTGCTGTGGCTCACTTGCCCAAAGGATGGTCCAGATCCTTACGTACAATGCTCTGCAGCAGTGCTGTGACATCCACACATGGGGAATCAAGCAAATTGCATCATGTAATGCAAAACAGTCCCAACGGCTACCAGGTACCTCAGTAGAAAATATATACTGGTTTTATTACACACACATACATTTATATATTTTCTATATGCCTTTAAGAATTTAATGTGATCATGTGATTTTTTTGTATAAAAGCAGGTGCAAGTATGTTATTTGATGCCCCTGAAGAAGCCTAATGGTGAAAGTGCTTGTGTACTGCAACAATAAAATGATTTAGAGAAGCCTGGAGCCTTACCTCTGTTCTATTTTTACAATATTGCATCATGTGTTTACCAATATGGGTGAATGATGCAGCCCCACAATTTAAGGTCCTGGGATCTGCCACATATCAGATTCATCAGAACTACCAGCACATAGCACCCCCCCTTGCAGACAATACAGACATATATGTAAAGAAAGCCATTTATTACCTCCTGTGTGATGGTTGATATAGCATGACTGCAACTCCCCCTTCAGATGGGACAGGTAAGTATGCAGAGCTCTAAACCCTTGCATTATGTCAGCAGCATTACAACTGCATGAACTTGGCTGTATGTGACAGGAGGGACACAGGCTCATCATGGCTCAGCAAATCTGACAGATGGACAACTGCCATTAGCAGGCTGTACAATAACAGATGGACAGTATTGTGTAACAGTTGGGGTGAGGGTGCCCACCCTAACATGCAGGCACTACCTCCACAGCTAAAAGAAGCACATAGTGTTGTTGTGATGTTGTGTAGACATGGTAAGTGACACAATTAGCAACCCACACAATGTAGAACCACAATGCACAGTGTAGTTACATGTGTGAACTCAAAGGACAGGCCCCGATTGTTGTTGACCTCATACGTCAAGAGGCCACATATGATGAGTCTGTGCTCATACCTAACCTGCAGTCCCACACTGTCTATGTCAACTACACTCCTTTGTTGACCGTGCATAGTTTGGATGTGTGACAGGGGAAGCATGACTGTTACACATGGTGGACATTTCTGAGGCAGTCATCAAGGACCTGGGTGAGGGGACATCAGGGTGTACAATCCCCTAGACTGAGCCAAGTTGTCTGACTTTATCCCCCACTCATGCAACATTTACAAAGCACCCACTTAGGCATCCATGATACTGTCATTGTAGGGATCACTAAGTGGCCTGTTGATGGCACAGATACACAGCATAGGGACATCCACCTCTAATAGCTGATCTGTAAGAAGCAATGCTCAGCAGGGCTCAGTTCTGGGTCCTCTACTGGTTGGAATCCATTTAACCACAATACATGCAACTACTGAATGACTGTGGCTAACAATGTTGGCTGATGCCTGCAAATTGTGACCACTCTTACAGTCTCTGTGGTATATCACTATCCTGCAAGAAGGTGTTGCAAACTCATGGCTGTTGACATACTAATAGACATACTCCATGCCAGTATATATATATATATATATATATATATATATATATATATATATATATATATATATATATATATATATATATATATATATATATATATATATATATATATATATATATATATATATATATATATATATATATATATATATATGCAGTATCATTTCCATCACTTAGACCTATTTGCCTGGTAAGTAGCACATTGGTCGCAACATGTGATGTACACATTCAGGGGTGAAAGAACTGGGCACACAGACCTGGCCACACAGGTTTGCACCTAATGTGCCTTATATCACCAAGTTTCTACAGTGGTATGGCAGGAATCATATGGCACAGCTGAGGCCACAGTCACCTGTAAGTAAAATACTCATAACCTCCAAGTACTCTTCCTTCAGAATGCCGATATCTGAGTGCAATAGCCATTTGTTGAAGTACCTTTCCAAGTAATACTGGCAATTGTACACAACAGTATGGTCCCTCACAAGGACACTTCACGTTTTCAATATGTGTTCAATGCGGATCGTCTGCATTGAGTGTCATTGTCACCTGTGGCATATAGACTACTCAGAGGTGATCTATGCCTTGCATTTGGGGCACTGTTTAACCCTGCTTGATTGCCTATCTGTAGGAGGCATAGTAGATGGATAACTCACTGTAAGGACATTAACCTCTTAGGTGATGTTAGTACTACATGCTTGTGACAGACATTTGTCTATCATAATTAAACACACCCTTGAAACACCTCAATGCCCCTCAGCACATGCCATCTGCGTGATTCGCTGGGTGACCATCATCTCAACACAGGGCATCTGCCTGTGTCCTCTTGGACTGGGGCAATATGTGCTGATCCTGTAACTATGGGTATAAATATGTCTATGATTGTGAGGGCTGTATTGCCATTATGCTAGTGAAGTTCAAACATCCTATGGTTCCATAGCATGATGTAAAATATTCTAACAGGCTCACACACAAACATGACTACATTGTGGCTAGCACCACTTCCAATCACTGCATACAGGACACAACAAGGCACCCACATAGTGCAAGTTGGCTGTATGTAGATGAAAACACTTACGTATGTAATGGTACACACTACAGATCACAGTGCATGATGCATACAACACACCTCATGTCTGCTAATACTATCAGTTTAGGACATATGCTTGATGACAGCAGCATGCCTTTTTGTGGTCAGTACTTTGGGGGCAACATCACATGCTACAAATAAAATATGGCAAAACCCTCTATTTCTAAGTTATGAAGGTGATGACATTTATGTGATATGGACATACACACACACACACACACACACACCAAGTAGCCTGGAGTGAGATTAGAACTCCTACCTATCTAGTCTTACACACTATAGCTCACAGTACTTATCACACATGCTACAGCTTGTCTGGTACTATACTGTCAGTTGGTAGTCTTAAGGTGGGTGACATCATCAGACCTTGTAGAAGAGGGCAGTTTGGAAGTCAGCAACAAGTTACAGGGTGAAAATATGCATAACCATTGCAGATGGATAGCCCATGAGGGCATGTCAGTTGTTTTGCAGGGGGATACACACACACATGCACACACACACGCACACACACACGCACACATGCACACATGCACACACACACACACACACACAGACATGCACCAAGTAGCCTGTAGTGAGATTACAACTCCTACCTATCTAGTGTTATACACTATAGTTCACAGTACTTATTGCATGCACCACAGGTTAAGTCTGTTGTATATGTGCTTGCAGGCACAGCACTTGTGCATTACACAAACTAGGCTTGTGTTGAACAGCATCTGTGTCCTGCAGAGTGATATTGCTTCATACTGCTATCTGTTGTGATGCCCCTGCACTGGCCCAGTAAACAAGGAGCCTCAATCCTCACCATTGGCAACAGTGAGGAATGTAAGCACTGGGAGGATGACAAGTACACACACAGTAAAGTGCAATTTCCCTTGAGAGCATACAGAGATCACAGTCAGTCTTGGGCTAGTTCTCCCTCTTTCTCCAGATCCCAAATAAGAGTCCCCACTGGTAGAGCTATAGGGTTGAAATCTCAGCTGAGTGGCCAAAGCAAGATCTCCAGCACCCTCTCTGTCCAACCAGTGCTTCATCTTCCTGTTCAAGTAGCTGACACAAAAACTCTTTGAGATTTGATTGCTATACAAACACACACACACACACACACACACACACACACACACACACACACACACACGCACACATACACACACAAACTCACACACACTCACTCCTGAAAAAGGCTGATACAGGTTTACAGCTATGCCCCCTTCTGCCTAGACTATAAGGTAATTTCCACTGCCTCTACCCACTACTTATCCACTACTTTAAGGTCCTCAACAAAGGGTGTCCAATCTTACTGTGTAATGTTACTATTAATCCAAATGGTAGTCTGATCAAGAGCATGGCTATTTAGGAGAGGCCTGTACAGTGTACCCTTATAGATATGCAAGTACACTAAGAGCTTAAATATATCTAAACAGACCAGCCACCATCAAAAAGTTTAAATCTATTTAATAATAATTATACAATGATCCCCCATTAATATTCAAAAATGTGCACACTGATTGGTCAGCGTACCCATTATATAGCAGACTTATACTACTGGAAAAAGGTCCGGTCTTCCGGACTTTTTCCATTAGTATAAGTCTTTACTTTTTTGTGTTAGGCAGCAATGGAGAACGGAAGAGCTACTTTGCTGTAATCTCGCTATGTTAAACAAGTTTAATATAGCGAGATATCTTAGAAAAAGCAACTGAGATCTTCCTTTCTCTGTTGCTTTTTCTAAAACTGTCTCGCTATGTTAAACTCGTTTAACATAGCGAGACAGCTTTAAAAAAGGGAACGGAGAGCTTCCTTTCTCTGTTGCTTTTTTTAAAGATATCTTGCTATGTTAAACTCATTTAGCATAGCGAGATAGCTTTGAAAAGGCAACAGAGATCAACATAGCGAGACAACTTTAAAAAAGCAATGGAGATCATCCTTTCTCCATTGCTTCCTCTACACACAGCTCTGATGTACTACTTATGCAGTACAGAAAAACTGCTCCAGGATACTGGACAGCTGCGGAAGGGCAGCACGGATGCATTTGACAATGCCATTATTTAAGAAAAGTAAGTAATTTATTTTCTTAAATAATGTCATTGTATAATAGCAATAACCCCCTTCTGGGTAATGCTGGATTTACCCATGGTTGTCTTTGCTTTGGCCACTCAGATTTCGGCCTTGTGACCAAACCACACAAACCGTGGGTAAATCCAGCATTACCCACACCCAGGCATGGGTTATTGCTTAAATAATAAATGAACAAGACAATACTCCGTAAGTAATTAGTTACATCAGAGTTCAAAATCACAGGAAATATTTAAAACAAAATTGGAAGACATTCTCAAATAAATAAAAGAAAACATCTAAGCTATACTTTATTATATTTGTATCTGAATCTAAAAGACTTACTATGCCCTAAAAACTTACTTACAGCAAGGCAAGTGCAGGTGGTGGATGTTCTTGTGTTAGGTCAAAGACAACATAAAAAATGCCAGGTCTCTCTCTGGCATAGTTCTTAAATTAATATCAAATATTACTGCTGGGTTAGCTTGGATGACATCACTTATTGTCACCTGACATTCAGTTTCCAAGCTAAAACCCCATTGTCAGAAACTAACAGAATTTAGCATATCTTGCAGATGTTTGCAGATCCTGGAAGTCATAAAACAATAAAACACTTCTACATCTCAAACTTCTCTTTCAAAACAATGCAAAGAAAACTTCTAGACATTGTATCTGCTGCTGCACTGAAACAGAGAGATAACGTCTTCTGTTTATGGCCCAGTAATTATAAAAAACAATTTAATTTCAACTATTTTCTCTGAATTTTTTTCAAGTTAACCTCCTGTGTTCCAGGTTCCATTAAACATATACATCTGAAAGTCACAATAGTGCAGGTGCATTCCTATTCTATTCCAGTAGGGCATGCTGTGGTTATATTTTAGCTCAGTACTTTACAATCACTTCTGTATAAATCATATCAATATTCACAAATTACATAGAATTATTTACAAAGTTCCTGATAGCTGGACTGGCAGTGTGATAGGCCCCTCCTCAGAAAACTCAAGCTAGTTTTTCAAGTGTCCCTTGAGAAACCCTACATGAGAGTTTTACTATCTGGGAATACCTCACCCCATTCCTTGTCTGGAGAGCTCACCTGCATTTCATTGCTAACCCCATTGTGGTGCTGCACTGTCATATATGCTTGCAACCCTAGGCTCCACCTTAGTAACTTGGCATTTTGCTGGTTGGCTCAATATAGGCATGTTAAGGGGTTGTGGTCTGTAACTACAGTGAATGCCCGTCCATACAGATAAGGCTGAAGTTTCTGCAGTGTCCACACTATGGCTAGACATTCCTTTTCTACAGCTGCATAACATTCCTCCCTGGGTTGGAACCTATGACTGAGATAAACTACTGGGTGATATTCTCCCTCTGAGGAGACCTGGCTGAGTCTAGCCCCCACCCCTGGGTTTGAAGCATCCACCTGCACAACAAATTCTTTGCAGTAATCTGGACTGACTAACACAGGGCTACTCTTAAGCTCCTTTAAGCTTCTGGAATGCCTCTTCACATGCTGGGGTCCACACTACCTTATTTGGCTTGTTTTTCCTTGTCAGATCTTTGAGGGGAGCAGCTATGGTACTATAACTGGGACAAACATTCGGTAGTAACCTGCTGTCCCTAAGAATGATTTTTGGTAACAGGGGCAGGCCATGACTGAATGGCTTCCACTTTGGCAGGTTCTGGCCTGATCTTACCATTCCCCACTCTATGTTCCAGGTAGAAGACCTCTGCCATACCCACTTGACACTTAGTAGTCTTAATGGTCAAACCTGCCCTTTGTAATCTGTCCAGCATACCCTGACATCTTGAAGGTGCTCTTGCCAGGAATGGCTGTAGATGGCAATATCATCTAGGTAAACAAGGGCAAAATCTCCTGCTCCTGCTAGTATACAATCTACCAGCGTCTGGAAAGTTGCTGGGGCATTTTTCATCCCAAAGGGCATCTTCGTGAAGTGATACAAGCCAAAAAAGTCACAAAGGCTGACCTCTCTCTAACACTGGGAGTCAAGGGCACCTGCCAGTAATCCTTGGTAAGATCAATAGTGGTAAGATACTTAGCCCCACCCAGCTGCTCTAGGGCTTCATCTGTCCTAGGCATGGGGTAAGCTTCTGACACTCTGTGACTAGTTAATTTCCTGTAGTCCAGAGAGAACCTAGTGCTACCATCCTTCTTTGGTACCAGCACCACTGGGGAGGCCCAGGGACTGCTGGACCTCTGGATTATCCCTAGTTACAACATTTCCTGTCTCTCCTCCCTCAGAATCTGTTTGACTCTCTCAGGAACCCTATAAGGGGCCTGCTTAATAGGCCTTTAGGATCCTGTATCCCTGTACACCCTGGTTTATCAGTGAACATGTCCCCAAACTCCTGTAATACTGCTGAAATTTCTCAAACCTGGGTTGGGGATAGCTGCTGGGGCATTGCTACCTCTTCCACTGAGGTGCCAGTACAAGAGTCATTGAGGAGATCCATCACCAGATCCTCCTCAGACTCTTCCTTCCATCCACTGCAAATACTCATCACAAGGGCATCCCTATCATGGTAAGGTTCCATCATGCTATCATGGTACAGTTTGTGTCCCTGCCTCCTGTATAGCAGTTATACCATGTAGTTAAAATCAATGACCTTTTTTACCACTTTGTAGGGTCTCAGCCAAGCTGCCTGCAGCTTGTTGTGTCTGACAGAAATGAGAACCATAACCTGCTGCCCTATAGAATAATCTCTAGGTTGAGCATTCCTGTCATACCAAACCTTTTTCTGCTGTTGGGCTTCTGCCAGGTTCTCCTGGGCCAAGCCCATGAGTTCCCTGAGCCTTGTCCTGAGGTTTAGAACATATGTCATGACTCCTTGTGGGAATCACACTAACCATCCCACTCATCATGAATCAAATCTAGAGGTCACCTCACCCTACACCCATACAGCAACTCAAAGGGTGAAAAACCTGTGGATTCCTAAGGAACCTCTCTGTAAGCAAACAATAGATGGGGCAAATATTTGTCACACTCCCGCTTGAACTGGTCTACAAATGTCCATAACATCATCTTAAGTGGAGAGTTTAACCTCTCAACGGACCATTAGTCTGGGGATGATAGGGGGTGGTCCTTAGATGCTTCACCCCACAGTGCTTCCACATACAAGACAGCAGGTCTGACATTAAATTAGCACCTCTGTCAGTCAGTATTTCATTTGGGATACCTACCCTGCTGAAAATCTCTAACAAAGCATTTTCCACATTTTCTGCCTCAATGGAGGACAGAGACACAACCACAGGGTATCTGGTAGCATAATCTACTACCGCTAGGATATACTTTTTCCATGTGGAACTTGTAGTTCTCAGATGCCCCACAATATCCATAGCTACCCTTTGAAATGGCTCCTCAATCACAGTCAAATGCATCAAAGGACCTTTCACCTTGTCTCCTGTTTTACCTACTTTTTGGCACTTCTCACAAATCCTGCCGTACCCTGTTACATCTTTGGAAATCCCAGACCAATAAGAGTTCTGTATAATACATTTCTTTATATGTTTTATGCCATATGACCTGCAAAGGGAATATCATGGGCTATGGCTAGAAGTGCCAGATGGCAGGATCTGAGCACTACCAACTGCTGTATTCTCTGATCCTCTAACCCTCTCTCAGGGGGTCCACTCTCTATACAGTAAGCCTTTGTCCTAATATACAGATTCCCCCTTCTCTTGAGAATCACGCGCCTCCCTGGTTACCTCTGTGATGGCCCTGCACTGGTCCAGTAATCAAGGAGCCTCAATCCTTACTATTGGCACCAGTGAGAGATGTACACATTGGGAGGATGACAAGTACACACACAGTAAAGTACAATTTCCCTTAAGAGCACCCAGAGATCACAGTCAGTTTGGGGTTGGTTTCTCCCTCTTTCTCCAGATCCCCAATAAGACTCCCCACTGGCACAGCTATAGGGTTAAGACTTCAGCCAAGTGGGCAAGCTAAGACCTCCAGCACCCTGTCTGTCCAACCAGTGCTTCCTATCCCTGCCTAAATAGCTGACACACACACACAATTTGAAATCTGACTTATATACAAACCCACAGACACTCCTGGGAAAGTCTGACACAGGTTTACTAGCTATGCCCCCTTCTACCCAGATTATAAGGTAGTTATCACTGCCATCAGCCAGCTCTTTATCAGCTACTATAATGCCCTTACAAAGGGTGACCAATTCTACTGTGTAATGTTACGATTATCCAAATGGTAAGTGTGACCAAGACTAAGGCTATTTAGGAGTGGCCAATATAGTGTTACCAAAAACATATGCAAGTAATCTAGGAGCTTAAATATCTCTAAACAAACCGGCCACATTTAAAATGTTTAAATATATTTAATAATAAATAATAAAAGCACAAGATAATACTCAAACAACACACTAACTGCAGAGTTCAGAATCACAGGAAATATTTTAAAACAACATTGCAGGACAGTCTCAAATGAATACAGAAAACATCTAAACTAGTCGTAAAACAGTTAAACACTTTTACATTTTAAACCTAGTAATTATTTATGTTTCAAGACAACAGAAAGAAACAATTAGCTCTAGACATCCTGTCTCCTTGCTGCCTTAAAACTAACTTTTATAACACCTCATAAAACCCTTTTAACTAATTTTCTTGAAGTTTTGCAAGATAACTCTGTATGTTCCAACTTCTGCTATTAATATAGTTTACATACATTTCTGTTATATTCCAGTAGGGTACACTGTGATTACATTCTTGAAGCTCAGTAAATAACATACAGTTCAACACACACTTCTGCAACAGTAGTTTAATATGCACATAACATATAGTTCTCTTACATTTGTAAGACAAGCTTATGGATCATATTAATCTTCACAAATGACATATGATTATTTACAAAATTCCAGGTAGCTGGTGTGGCAGTATCACATCTATGTAAATCATGTTAATATTTTCAAGTGACATATAATAATTTACAAAGTTCCAGCTGGCTGGGCTGGCAGCAATTCAGTTTGTCACACTTCTCATCCCCACGAGAATTCAAGCTAGTTTTTTAAGTGACCCTTGAGAAATGTTGCCTGAGAGGGTTAAGCCTATTTGGGAATACCTTAACCTATTCCCTATCTTGAGATTCCAGCTGCCTTGGCATTGCTGACCCAAGTACCTTGGTGCACTGTCCCATCATATGCCTGCAAACCTACGCTCCACCATAGTAATTTGGGATTTGGGTGGCTGGTTCCCTGTAGCCATAGACCCGCCCCCTCAGACTCCTCCTGCCTTGTACTGCAAATACTCAGCATAAGGGCCCCCCTAACATGGTAAGGTTTCATCATGTTAACATGGTACAATTTGTGCCCCTGCCTCCTGCCTAGCAGTTCTGCCATGTAGTTAATATCACTGACCTTCCTTATCACCTTATAGGGTCCCCACCAAGCCTGCGGCTTGTTGTGTCTGACAGGAATGAGAACCATTACCTGCTGCCCTATAGCCTACTCTCTAGTTCGAGCATTCCTGTCATATCAGACCTTTTTTCTGCTGGGGGGCTTCTGCCTGGTTCTTCTTGTCCAAGCCCATGAGTTTCCTGAGCCTTGTTCTGAGATTTAGGGCATATGCCACAACAGACTCCTTGTGGGATTTACACTCACCCTCCCACTCATCTTGAGTCAAATATAGAGGTCCTCTCACCCTATGACCATACAGCAACTCAAAGGGTGAAAAACCTGTGGATTCCTGGGAACCTCTCTGTAAGCAAATAACAGATGGGGCAAATATTTGTTCCAGTCTCTTTAAACTGGTCTGCAAATGCCTGTGGCATCATCTTGAGTGGAGGGTTTAACCTCTTAACAAGAACCTTTAGTCTGGGGATGGTAGGAGGTGGCCTTTAGGTGCTTCACTCCACAGTACTTCCACAGACAAGCCAGCAGGTCTGAAATGAAATTGGCATCTCTGTCACTCAGTATTTCTTTTGGGAAACCTACCCTGCTGAAAATCTCTAACAAGCACTTGCCACCTTTTCTGCCTCAATGGAGGACAGAGCCACTGACTTACAGTATCTGGTACCATAATCTGCTACCACTAGGATATAATTTTCCCTGTGGGACTTGGGGTACTCAGAGGCCCCACAGTATCCATAGCTACCCTCTGAAATGGCTCCTTAGTCACAGACAAAGGCATCAAAGGAGCTTTCACATTGTCTCCTGCCTTATCTACCTTTTGGCATGGCTCACAGGACCTGCAGTACCCTGTTACATCTCTGGAATTCCTAGGCCAATAATAGTTCTGCATATGTCTGTTTGTACATTTTATGTCCATATGACCTGCAAAGGGAATATCCTGGACTATGGCTAGAGGTGCCAGATGGTAGTCTCTGGGCACTACCATCTGCTGTATTTTCTTACCCTCTAGCTCTCCCTCATGGATCCACTCTCTATACAGTAAAGGTTTGTCCCAGTATACAGATTCCCCCTTCCCTTGAGAACCAGGTGCCTCACTAGCTACCTCCTTCAGGCCTAGTAATGTAGGGTCTGAGAGCTGAGCCTGTCTCAAATCTCTTTTAGTAACCCTTCCCAGCTCCCCTTCCACAGGAAGTCTGCCATCATCTTACAGTGGTGCCTCACTGTCAGCCTAGGTACTACTACTCACCTTTGCCCTTGCAGTCACTCTGCCTAAGGGAACATCAGTACCCACAAGCAGCTGTGGCTCAATTTCAGTCTCACTGCTACAGGGTAGCTCCCTCCTTGAAGTAACCACCTCATCAGTCCTGTTTGCAAGTGTGAGGTCTGTCTGTGTCTCCTCCAAGTTAACAGACTCACATGCTTGTCTCCAAGCCTGACTGCATGTAACTGCATGCGCACATGGTACTGCATTATCAGAATCATTCCCTATCAGGACATCTGCAGGGATATCCTCAAAAACACCTACTTACTTTCTTCCTTTTTCACCATCCCATTCAAGATGAACCCTAGCCAAAGGTATTTAGAATTGGGTCCCTTCTAAAGCTCTGATTGGAGTAGACTACCCAAGCAAGTAGTGCTCCTCTGTAACCATTGCAGGCTTCACAATGGTTAGGTCAGAGGCTGTGTCTCGATTAGTCATGGCCTCTTTCCCATTCACTAAGATAGGATATAACCTCTTGTGGTAGTTTGGTACCCTTGTTGTCTCAAGACAACCTACTGATGGCATTTTGTCATTCCCACTTACTGGCTCTCCCACATTTTCTTCCCCACCTCGTCTCTGTGGACATCTATATGCTACATGGCCCCAGTGGTTGTATTTAAAACATTTAACCCTAAGTCCTGGATGTGTACCTCGACTAGTGGCTTCCCCTGCTACTAGTTGACTCTATTGGGGCAGTCTGGGCTACCCACCATAGGTTCCCTTAGACTCATGAGCAGCACCGGGCGTCCCTTTCCTGTGCAGTGATGCCCTTCTTGCTAGGTATAGGTCTCCCTTCTTCCCCAATTCATCTGCAGTATTGCATTGTCTATCAGCTTACCATATTCCCATGTCCTCAGCAAAGTGCTAAAGGCTTGTTCCCTCACCAAAAGTTCTGCCAGCCCTTCAAAAGTGGTGACCTGACATCCACTCACCCACCTATGAAAATAAGTGCTTAGTTCAGCAACATATTCACACACACTTTCATCTGCCTTGTTTCTATGCTCACTAAACTTTTTTTCTATAAGCTTCAGGTGTTAACTTAAAATATTCTAGCAAACAGCTCTTTACAACATTATAATTTAAACAATCAGTACCAGATAGTTTGGAGATAACAGTTACAGCTGTACCATGGTGTAAGTGGGTCAGAAACCATACCCAGAGCCCTTGCTTAACATTATACTGTTTACATACCCTTTCAAACATATGAATAAAACTATCAAAATTATGGAAATTATATTATTATGGAAGAAAATTACTGACATTTGTTGCTTCTGGGGTTCGGTTACTCCCATCCTCATTACCTCCATGACTCTGGTGAAGAGTCAGCATTTTCTTTTCATGTTGCCTCTGCCTCTCATTCTCCTCAGTCTGCAGATGTCACAGTTTCTCATTTTCCTCGGCCTCCAGATGTTTCAGTATCTCTGCTGCATCTATTTCCAAATGTTAGGCCTCCTATTCAAGTCTCTTTAACTCCAGATGGATTTTTAAGTCCTGAGTGGAAAGGCTGAGCTGTCCATTTTCTGAGAGTTGTACATCTCTACGGCCAGTCTGATTGTCCTCTTGGTTGCTGTTCTGTGATGCAGCAGTGACTAAAGCTGCAGTCATGTCTGTTTTAGTCAGGTTGGCATGTACCAATCCTTTAGCTTGGCACATGTCAGCCAACTGGCTCCTTGTCAGCTTGCCATACTCCTCTGCTGACATGCTTGCCTGCTCTCCCTGACTAACTAAGCTAACAAAAAAATAAAACAATTGTGATATGAACTCTGAATGTTAAGTGCGTGGCTGATTGAGAGTACAAACACCTTCAGTGACCACTGTACACAGGCTACAGGAATTCAGTATCCACACCAATACAAGCCAATTAATATGTGATGTGGCTATCTCACCACTATCAACCAAATAATATGTGATGTGGCTATCCCAGTACTGCCAAACAATTAATATGTGATGGCCCTGCAGTGGCCCAGTAATCAAGTAGCCTCAATCCTCACCACTAGCACCAGTGTGGGATGTACACATTGGGAGGATGACAAGTACACACACAGTAACGTAGCATTTCCCTTAAGAGCACACATAGATCACAGTCAATCTGGGGCTGGTTTCTCTCTCTTTCTCCAGATATCCAATAAGACTCTCCACTGGCACAGCTATAGGGTTAAGATCACAGTGGAGTGGCCAAGCTAAGACCTCCAGCACCCTCTCTGTCCAACCAGTGCTTCCTATCCCTGCCCAAATAGCTGACACACACACAATTTGAAATCTGACTTATATACAAACCCACAGACACTACTGTGGAAGGCTGACACAGGTTTACTAGCTATGCCCCCTTCTGTCCAGACTATAAGGCAGTTATCTCTGCCATCAGCTAGCTCATTATCAACTACTATAAGACCCTTACAAAGGGTGACCGATTCTACTGTGTAATGTTACTATTATCCAAATGGTGTGACCAAGACTAAGGCTATTTAGGAGTAGCCTATACACTGCCAACAAATACATATGCAAGTACTCTAGGAGACAGCAGAAAGCCATGAGTTGCATCAAGACAGACTATCCCACCTCAGAGAAGCATGGGGTAAGTATGTATCAGGCCTGAATGCAAGGCATATAACTATTTTCAGTCCATCACTCTATATCATCTTCAGCCGGCATACCTTAACTTTTATATTAGGCATACATGCCTGCTCCAATAGCTCTTGGTGATTTGTGTGCGGGTTTAATACTCAGATACAGACTTTACATTTTTTAACAGGATAGTATTTATAAGATATTACTGCATGACATTAAAAATTCTAGTTTTGCAAATGGAGTTATTAATTTTGAAAGTATATCTCTGATATGGTATAGTAAAATATATGATTCTATTTGCATACCATACCAATGTGCTTGACTGTATGGCACATTAGTGCCTTCCCATCATATCTGGATGTGGCCAAGATGTACTTATTTTTTCTTATATTGGTTTATGTATTTAAAGAATAAAATAATGTTACATGCCCTTGATCTAATTCTTTTTTTTTTATCTCCCCTAACTCTGTCTCTCTGTTTTTTGTTTTTTTTGTTATATATAATTCTTTTTATAAATTGCTGCTGAAAGCAAAATGACCATCAGCACAGAGAGGTAGCCTGAACTCTGGGGATGGACCTGATATACCTCAATGAGTGGCTGTGGCATAACTATGGCAGGTAGCTCAGACACTCAGCCCATCTGGGTCACAACATGTTAATTTCACCTCCAAAACTCCTGCCCTACCTGCTCCACTTGTTTCAGGTAGCCCACGCATGGTTAATGGTGCAGTGGTACCTTCTGGGAGCATTGGTAGTGCAGGTGATGATTTCATCACCTATCTGGAGCTGACAGAGCATTATGGAGAGTGGCCTTGGTGCACAAATTAGTAGGGTTGTAAAGGTCATGTGTCAAATTTCAAAACAATGCCACATCTGGCACTGACTCAGACAACTTGACACAGGAGACAGTGATAACAGTTTTGAGGACGCAGACTAGATTCTCACTGTTTCCAAGCTGGATCTAGATGCACCTCTGAGGTTCCCTAACTATCTCCAAGCATGGAGACACCCACCCCTTTGTGTCTATCACCATCTCTGTCTGTTTTGTATGTCCTGTATGTCTGCACCTGTTGCCTAATATATAACCTAACTACCTCTCATTCCTAAGCACCCTTCCCTAAACTCATATCTCCAAAAAAAAATGCTGCATACATAGCTCTTCACTTCACCTATGTCTCATCTTGACAAACTTGATTTGGTCCGATTGACTATACAGCATTATTCTGTTGTTATTACCTGTCCCTAATGTGTTCACTCTCCAAAGTCATGAAATTATGTGTACAATACCACATTTGTGTTGTGAAGAACTAGATAAAAATGGTGATCTCTCACTAACCTTCTGCAAGTTCCTGCATGCACTTCCTTGTGTCCTACCCTCTGCTTGCCACCCCCATTTTCACCACTGTCCTATCAACCCCCTTTTTCATAAATGTAATCTGGCCAAAAATAAAATAACATGCAATGCACATAGCCAGAAATGGTCTATTGAAAAAAGCCTTCACTTTTTCTCCTCAGCATTTGTGCAGAGGTCCATAAAGGGCACTAATGCTGAGTGATGGTAAATGCCATTTAACTTCCTATAGCAAAAGCTAAAGATTTCAGTTTTAGTAGCAGTAGTCCAGTTACCTTTTTTGTGCAAATGTGGCTTAAATCCTCTGCACTATGGGAATACACAGTAAAAGCAAAATAAAGGCAGTACTTTGAAACAGTTACTCTAACTGTTATTAGGCTACTGGATGGAATGATCTAGCAGTGCCTATGTGGTGTGTGGAGATAATTCCCATCTGTTGAAGGATGTTTTTGTATAGTGTCATGGGTTCAATTGCAGCTATATGTCAAATTGTTATTTCATGGACTTTTATATTCTTATCATATGTTTAATTGCAAAAATCTCTATTTACAACATTTCATAACATATCATTTGAATAGTGCAGCAAGAAAGCATTTGCAAAAACATTCCATCCCCAACAGGCAGACTTATTACAACACCCTTTTCCGGCTTATGTCTTCATCTTGTTTATACTCTCCTACCCCTTCTTGGTCCCTGTAGCAATCATTTTATTGTACAGAGTTTGACAGGTTATAAAAATCAGTACATACCAAGATTATGTATTCCACATTCTTTTTTTTTCTTTTACTCAAATGATTTCTCTTTTGATTAAATAACACAATCATTTAACACATTCAAAGCATTCAATAACTATTTACAGTATTTACATTCAGCCTGACAAAAAGGATTCAGATAAATGCATTTGTAGTTAAATAATAAAGTTAATATATAAACTATGATAGTTAGGAAGAGTTTGGTCCCATCTGTATGGTATCAATCAAATTCAAAACTTTCCTCCACAGACTATTAACCAATGGCTTAGGAAAAGTTCTTAACTCTTTAGTTCTTTTCTCCATTAGTATGCATTTCTTCAGTGATGATAGGAATTCCTCTATTGTGGGTGCTACATTAGAGTTCCATCTTCTAGTTATACATTTTCTGGCTATTGCTAATATTGTCCACACCAAAATCAGGTAATCTTTCTTCATATTATTACTATTAACAACATTCAATAAAATTGAAGACTTTGTCAAAATAAATATATCAGTACAGATAGCTTGAAGAAATTTGTTAATCTCATTCCAGTATGGTTTAATATTAATACAGTCATAAAAACTATGAGACCAGTCAGCATTAGTGGACAGATGACATCTCCAACATAACTTGCTGTTTAAAGGGTTCATTTTTGAAAGTTTCTCAGGTGTCCAAAAGGATCTGTGTATGAAAAATCATCCAGAATTGTGAGTAAGAAGTTAGTTTAACTGAAAATAAAATGTTTATCTTCCATTGATAATGATACTTGAAACCCTTTAGTTAGTTATCACCAGTAAGAATCTTTAGGAGCTGTCCTACAGACAATTAAAGTGTTTTATATATATATATATATATATATATATATATATATATATATATATATATATATATATATATATATATATATAATAATTAATTTTTAATATTGATATTATATAAAATTCCAAAAATCCAGTTTAGAATTTTTGGTACAATTTTGAAGGATGAGTTATGTATTATTCTACACAGATCCTTAGTGTATGCTGTGACACTCTTAAGAACAAACCAGTCATTAGGGGATAGGCCATGGGTTGACAATACACTTTGTGTGTTCAAAGCTTGTTGGTTTTTCAATACATTGCAATCAACAAAATATGTTATTATTTTCTCATAAACCAAAAATCTCTGTATGTGTTTTATCAGGGAAATCCCTTGTAATAGTAAATGGTATTAAAAATCTATGCCACAAAAGATATATGTTAAAAAATGGATATAGGGGTCCGTGAAAAGAAGACAAAAGTAGCATTGATCATTGAAATTGCCACACAAAGTGACTACAGTGTCTTGCATACAGAGAGAGACAAAGTCATAAAATATCAGGATTCGCAGGCAGAAATGAGAGCATCCTTCTTCTTTTCCCATCTAATGTATCCAACACATTAGGGAGCCACTCACTCACTCTAAAACTGTAAGTTAGGACAGGAAGAGCAAATTGGTTTATAGCTTAAATTTTGTTCCTAGATGTCATTGCCATTTTCAGGATTAATTTAAGTCTTCCAAAGTATTCCTTACTAGGTTTTTCACATTTGTTCATGTTTTATTGTTGATCTTTCATCAGTTCCCAAATATTTATACACTCCCTCTTTCTCAAGTTCTTTTATATCACATTCTTGTCCCAAACTGATGTCTTCCTAGTGCTGCAGTTTTCCTGTTTAAATGTTGCATTTGCACATTTATCAAGACCAAATTACATTCTTATATCATCTGAAAAAGTTTTCACAACTTGCAGTTGTTCTTTCAGTTTCTGATCTGATGAGCTATACAGTTTTAAATCACTGACAAAGAGAAGATGAGAAGTCTTTATACTATGCTGTTTTCTAGGAGCCAAATTATAGCCATGGCCTAAGCTGTTAAGTTGACAGCTTAATGGGTTAGGAGTTCCTATGTGGTCTGGTTAGATAATATTCAGGTATGTAAATTTCTTCGGGAATACAGTCAAGTTTCAAATCCAAGTGTTTTTGAACATTTTGTATGTCTTCTGTGGGTATAAGTGTTGGCTACACATTTTCTTAACATACCATTATCCTGCTGTTGTATGAATGTGCTTGCTGCCTGTTGGGAACACTGCATTGTGCAGATCTTGCCTGAATAATTTTGATGATAAAGCAAACAATAACACAACACATATCTCTGCAGAAATGAACCATAAGCTAATGTTAGTATGTCTATATGTGTATTCCTGTCAACAAATGTCCACCTCTTCTGTGTCATCAAATAAACATCCTTGATTTAAAAACTGTTTCCATAAGATGTGTTTCCATCAGCAATGATATTCTTGGTTCCTCATGTGCTTCGTTGTACACCGGTATCATACATATAAGGATTGAAGAATTGAAACTGTAATTCCAAATGTGTAAATCATGTCACCTGAAACATGACCATAACACATAATTATGTATTCCATCAGTTTCAAACATGGTTGTAACTGTATACTGCATATTTGCAAAAAGGTCAGCAAAGAGCACCAGAGTACTTCTAATTCCCATTCAATTTCAGCACCTCAAAATATGATTACTCATGCATTAACGCTTTGCCATCAGCCATGCAAGTGAGCTTGCCAGCACTGCTTTTTGTGGAGAGAGGCAAAAAAATACTACAACAAAGAATTATGTGAGTAGGTTGTATGTGTTGCTGCAATTTGAAAAGAAAATACTTCCATTTCACAGTGATGTAGACTGAATTCATTCACTCTGTTAATTTATTCCTGCACTGCAATGATTACAAGTGCAACATTTTTACAATGGTATGTGACCTTTTCACACATAATCCATCAATGTTAATGGCAGGGTGCTGTCAAATTTCAGAAGTGTCTCTACTGTCACTACATACTGTGCAAGCACGAGCCAGGACAAATGACAGTGACACAATAAATGGTTACTATTTGCATATAATCATCCCAGGATGAACTGTCATGAATGCTTTCTTGACAATCCACTGTTTTATAATTGTGATTGTCATTGACACCTCATGCTGTGAAACAGGTACATGGCTCTCACAGTAATGCAATGTATATGAATGACAGTATATAAATCCTAGCAGAGAATTAAGTCATTACATGGGACAAGCATGGTGCTGTTATGTTGAACTGTCCAGACATCCATTTGTCTCAAAACCTGTGATACACAGTTGGTGGTGTTCCAAACTTTTCCTGTGGTGCTTGCAATTCATACTGGGTTCTCTAGACTGTGCAAAATAGAGAAGTAGGAGGTTCAATTCTCACAGTGGTGAACATGTGTGTGTGTGTGTGTGTGTGTGTGTGTGTGTGTGTGTGTGTGTGTGTGTGTGTGTGTGTGTGTGTGTGTGTGTGTAAACTAGGTATAAATCCCTATGTCACAAGATGGGTTGCCAACTGGCTCACTGACAGAACCCACACTGTGAAAGTAGCAGACTCCATATCCAACTTCAGACCAGTGGCAAGTGAAGTACCACAGGGTTCAGTCCTGGGTCCTCTACTGTTTGGTATCTACTTCTCTGTAGTATGGGCTAACACAGAAGGTCTTTGGCTAATGAAGTTTACAGATGGCTGCAAACTAGGAGCCATAATCAAAACTCCTAACAATGTGGACATCCTACAAAAGGGCCTCACTGAGACAGATGCCTAGTGTCAAAGTCATGGCCTCAAGCTCAATGCCAAAAAGTGCATTGTCATCCCTTTTGGTAAAAAGTCTGTACCCATGAACTACCACATAGGTGGTAGTCTACTTAACACTGAAAGTGTGATAAGAGACCTTAGGATGCAGGTGGACAGTAGTCTCTCCTTTGATAATCATATCACCACAGTAGTCAGGAAATCCTTCTACTTGGCACACCAGGAAAAAAGAGGTCATTGTTCCCCTCTACTCATCACTTATTAGACCCATTATAGAGTACAATGCCCCTTTTGGTATGTACCTTACAAGACATCTACAACAATTATAAAGGCTGCAGAAATACCTCACAAAGAGGATTACCGGCCTCAAACAGATGTCCTATGCAGACCATCTCAAAAAACTCCAGCTTTACTCCGTCACATATCACCTACTCAGAGATGATTTCTGCCTAACATAAAAAGCTATGTCAAACCCGGAGCTGTTGGACATGCTTCACTTAAAGAAATTCCAATCCCTCTGAGCTACATGCTCTAGGGACCTAAACCTTGTCACCACAATAAACAGAACATGCTCGAGGGATAGATTCCTGTCCCAGAGACTTCCCATATGCTGGAACAAACTACCTATCTATATCAAACAAAGCTCCTCATTAGAACTCTTCAAGAAAAATCTTGATGATTGGGTGGGAGATAGGAAATTCACCTTGGGGATCACTTCTGTGTCTCTGCTCGACAGGGGCACAGGAAAATAATTTTCTTGGGTGGCGAAAGCCAGGGTACTTTTGGCTAAGCTTATATAGACCCTAGGGCAAATAGCCTAGTACCTACCTATGAACCTATGAATCTATGTTGTTTTAGTGACAAGTAAAGCTTCAACAACAGCTGTGCTGTTTTCACTTCTGCTCAGGAAGGAGATTAATTTAACTTTTGACACAGCTCCCTCTTTGCTTTATATTACTTTTAACACAAACATCCTCTTTGCAACACAGAGATGACATAATTCTGTCAAAAGTGCACTCTCATCTCTTAAAAGTCACACTTCTTCTGTAGCAGTTGTGGCTAATACTGTGTTCTCTAGATTGTATAACTAGATAAATAAGAGTTTCAGTTCTCATAATGGTGAATTTCTGTATGTGTGTGGTTCTAGTAACAGGACAGTTAAGCCTCAATGACAGATGTGCTGTGTCCACTTCAACTCAGGAGAAGAATTTAACTTTGGAAATACCTCCCTCTGCACTTTATCCCACTTTAACACAAATATCATCTCTACATCACACTGATGAAGTCATCCTTTCATAAATGTACTCTCTCCCCTTAAAAATCAGACTTCTGGGGCATTTGCAACCAATACTGTGTTCTTTAGATTATATAACCTAGATAGGTAGGAGGCTAATTTCAAACCATGATAAGTGTGTGTGTGTGTGTGTGTGTGTGTGTGTGTGTGTGTGTGTGTGTGTGTGTGTGTGTGTGTGTGTGTGTGTTTGTGTTTGTGTGGTTCTAGTGACAGATAAGTAAAGCCTCAATAAGTGTTGTGCTGTGTCTGCTTCCACTCAGGAGAAGAAATTAGTTTTGGATGCCACTCCCTTGGCACTTTATCCCACTTTAACACAACCATCCTTTCTGCAATACTCTGACGAGTTCATCATTTCATAAGAGCAGTCTGTAACTATAAATTCAGACTTGTCCTGTGGCAGTTGAGGCACATATTGTGTTCTATAGATTGTGTCACCAGATAGGTAGGAGGTTTAAATCTCACAGTAGTAAACTTTTATGTGTGGCTTCAATGTCAGATATGTGTAGCTTCCTGAACTGACATGCTGTATCAACTTCCAATCATGGGGAAAATTAACCTGGGAGAGTATTCACCCATTACTGTATCCCACCTTTATCACAAACATGTTCTCTGCAATACACTGATAAGGTAATCATTTCATAAGTGCACTCTCTCACTATAAAAGTCAGATGTCTTGTATGTTTTTTGCAGCTAATACTGTGTGCACTAGATTGTGTAACTAGATAGGTAGGAGGTTCAAATCTTACTCTGATGAACTTGTGTGTGTGTCTCCAATATCAGCTACATATAGCTTCTGGAACAGATGTACTGTATTAGCTTCCATTCACAGGAAGATTTTAAGATGGGAGAGGATGCCTCCATCCCCATAGTCCGCTGTTACCATAAACATCTTCTCTGTATCACACTGATGAGATAATAATGTCTAAAGTGTATTCTCTACCCTTAAAAATTCCAACTTCTCCTGTGGCGCTTGCACTAACTCTGTGTTCTATAGATTGTGCAATTAGATAGGTAAGGGGATTCACTTCTGACATTGTTTCATACACAATTGTTCAAAACCCACATTGACTGACTGTAAACATTGTGTCCTAGTACTGTTATGTATGAATGATATCCACAACTGTTATAATATGTGGAATTGCAGTGAGATAAACCTCACTATCCCTTTTATCTTATACAAATTGTTTGCAATAGAATCATATAATATGACTGTACCTAGATGTAGTCTCAAAGATTTCCACTGTGGTGCATGTGATTCATAAATATGTTGTTAGTGGGTGGACTTACATAGCTTGTGATTCAATTGCTTCAGACAGCAATATAATATGAATAAACTGACTTTACTCAAACAACACTGCATAAAGTTACTATTCTCAATTTTTACTTTGGAGAAAAATATATACTTATTTTGCAATTTGCTGCCAGAAAAACAGATGGTTTGCAAATGTCATGGTGTAAGTGTTTCTGCGACACATGCATAGAGTAATGACTTGTACAGCATATCTTCACAGACAGAATGTGGTTCAATTCTGGGTCCATGTTTTTGTACAAAACAACAGGAATAGCTTCCTTGGCTTAAAGACATTAATAGTGCACTGCTCACAGCTTTGTGAACATTAACATAGTTATCGCCTTCTCATTATTCTGACAAAATCATACTGTACAAATTTTCCTCAAATGTCCTTTATTACTATACACATTAATTTCATTTATTTGTGACACGATTCATTGCTAGGTCGGGTGGCAAACACAGTCAATATACAGCTCTGTAGAGTGTGGATCACATACCTCTCAAATGTCCAGATTTTTACAGAATGTCTAGATTTTTGCCTCGTATTTTTGGTTTGTTTCTCATAAAATTGCAGTTTTTAGGCAAAACACTGGAAAATCATTGGGGACTAAAGTCAGAAAATAATGGTAGAGATCTGAGTTTCAGACTTCACACATTTAGAAAATTTATGCTACTGCAAATCCTGTTATTCTATCAACTTTCTAAGTTTGCAAGAGTAATATTTAAAAATTGTGCCCATTTTTGGCCTTTGCCCCCCATTACTTATGGCTTTGCCCATATTTCTTGCCCTAGGAGGTTGAGAGGTATGGCATATTGTGATAGGAAGGAGTTTGAATCAGGTAACATGTGTCTGCTGATAACTGTTTAGACAGGATCGGCTTAGGCAAAGAAAATATTTATGACACAGTCAAAATGCAACAGTATTATGGCATCATCACCCTAATAAGGTAGGGGATCCATACCCATTACAACAGGGAAGTGCTGTAAGCCCTTCAAGTGTGTTTGTCATAACACACATATTATGGCTATTTCTGTAACATCACAGGTTGATACAAATTTTGCTGGTATCTGTCCTGGCATGAGTTCAGGTCTGGCAAGATGCAAGCAGTGTATGTCATTAATTGCTTAATTTCCAAATAAGAATGCACTGTGTTAAATGTCTTCCTCCAAACATTAATGTATTATAGTAATTCTTTTCTTCATACTGTACAGCTTTATAGGACATGAGGACTTACATAACATTTCTTATTGTATGGAAAGATGCAAGATCGTCATAAAGTGTATGGGCCTACATTAGGACATTTTCCTATGTGTATCTGTTGTTTACATGCTGTTATGACAGTGTTCACTGTAACTTCTTGTACACATGGCCAGTATAATCCTATTGTAGTACATGTACTCCAATTATGAATGGACACCTTGAGCTACTGCAGTATCAGCAGATCTGTGTTGTCATTTGACACTTGTGTATTTTGAGTGTTATTATATTACTGTTTAGGAAGTATATGATTAGAAAACACATGCTTGTCTAATACATGATTCAAGGTAATATAACCCTTGTTTGCCAGAGGACAACAAATGGTAAAAAATGTCCCTTTCTGATGTGCATGACACAGCAGCTGTAGGGCTTGTTTCTTTTTGTTTATATGTGATGAAGTGGAGAATACAGCACTGCTTTCAGTTATCAAACATGCATTCTCTCAATACATGTTGTATTAATAACTGCAGTCTATGTGAACAGTCCCCTCCCCTAATGTATCCACTGTCCCTAACTGTTATCTCATTCATTCATTCAGCATGTTATCAACATTCATATCACATTGTCTTCCCTTTGTTACAGTGTTGCATTGTGTTCCTCTCACATCCATTGTTAGCATGTCTGCTTTTAATTATTTACATTGGGAAAGAATTGGGAACAGGATGAATTATTACATTAATATGGGAGTAAATGTATCTTTGTGACATACTCATATTTATTGCATTAACACAGTACGTTTTCTCCATTTACCACCACTTGTGCTTATGTCTGCCCTATTCGCATTGTATTCTGTGTACATTCTCCCCATTTTACGTCCCCTGCATCTTACTTCTTGTAATCAACATGCTCTTACTTCTTATAAGCTATCTGCATGTGCTCACATTACTGGTTTGCCTACAGGCAAACAGTTTTGTTAACATTGTGTGCTGATGCATCCCAGCACTGTTTATGGCTGCCAACTCTGCTGCTGGCCATGAAACAGTGCTTGTAAATGTGTAAGTTTGATGAGCAGCATGCCCATTTAATCATTGCTGCTTATTGTGCTCATGTGCTGTACTCATGTAGGCTTTGCGCAAAGCCTACATAATTGTTAATGAATCCTAGGGTTTATATATTTTCTTTTAAATATCATTGTGAGACCAAAAAAAGGTAGTCAGAAAATGGAGATTATTTCTGTAATGAGGGTTACTGCACTGGCATATTACAAATGCATGGAATCCAGCACAGTCAACCTGCCAGTGAGTGTACAAAAAATAAATAATGACCTCAATTAAGTATTTTAGAAATGCATATACTCAATCATTAAGGAAATCCAGTATTACAGAGATATCAAATGATGCAGTGCAAACACACCAATACGTGAACCTGTATGCATCGGGTTCCATTGTTATGATAATTTATTGTTATAATACATTTAATGATTGTCATTTTAAAACTATAGAATAAAAATATTATGGCTTTCATTTTTTTGTTTCTGAAATAAAAGCGTTTCCAATTAAATACTTATGAGTCCTTTTCTAGTCACCTTTTTTTGTCTCCTTCTGCAGATCCAGAAGGACCTGTAGCACCTCAAATCCATTTGACCAAGATGAAGGAGAGATCGCCTCCATCCCCTGCCAATAACAGAATTGCTCCACAGGAAGGAATGATGCCTCTTCTCCTGGGGTACCCTGATGCACGCAGCCTAAAAACCTGCCGTACTGAGCTTTAGGACCTGTTGGAGGCTTCATAGAAGAGGACAGTAGAGAAGTGGTAAGGTCTATACTAATCTCTCCTTCATTGGGTGCAAAACTCACTGTCATGGTTGCCTTCAACCACTGAACTACAGAAGGCATTGTCCCCCACAAAATCAGAGCCCCCACCCAGAAACAACAGGGCAAGGAACACACCGAGGCTCTTTGGACCATGATGGAATTGGTATCAAGGGCCTCATCACCATCCCCTTTCTCTATGTCCCCCTCCTGAAGGACTATCTTGCCTTCTATTTGTAAGCCCAACATAGTGTTCCTGTCTCTCTTGTCTGTTTTTATGTCAGTATCAGTACTCTTAACTCTTGCCTAACCATCTTTCCTGCACAATCTGTCCTTCCCTATCTTCTTATATATATATATATATATATATATATATATATATATATATATATATATATATATATATATATATGGGTTCCTATCAGCATTTCAAATGTTGAAAATGCTGAATTTAATTTAATCGAATTGAAATGTTCAAAATCTCAGAAGACTGAACTGACGGAACATCGATTTCTTTCCCAAGGAAAGAAATTGGTGGGCTGTAATCAGAGTTTGCTATTTCCTCCACTGTGGTGTGGTCTCGGAGTTGGTATATTTAAGTAGGGTGGGTGTGGGGGGCACAGCCCCCCACGTTGGGGGGTGTGGGGGTGAAGCCCCCCACTTCTGTCAGTGTTTAAAGTATTGAAAATTCTGTTTTTTTTGCACGGAACACTGATTTCTTTCCCTGGGAAAGAAATCGATGTTCCGTCAGTTTGCTCGTTTGAGATTTCAAACGTTTCAGGTAGATTAAATTGCATTTGGCATTTTCATCATTTGATATGCTGATATAGACCCCTATATATATATATATATATATATATATATAGATAGATAGATACATACACACACACACACACACACACACACATATATATATATATATATATATATATATATATATATTATATATATTATATATATATATATATATATATATATATATATATTTGTAAAAAAGATGTCCTATCCTTATCCAAAAAGTTACCCATCCTCTCCCACCTTCTCCAGCACAACCCTCTTAATGTGCTCCCTTTGTGTTTTCTTTGTATGGTCTCCCCCTTTTTACTGTCCTCTCTTTCCTCTCTCCTAACTTCTAAAAGCCAAAATAAGGTATCCATATCAATAGACATTCATAGTGAGGTAAAAGCCCTGATGGCCAGTAGCACAGTCATAATCAACACAAGTTCCCATGGTAAGTTCTCATGAGACATGAGTATCTCTGTGCTTTTGCAAAAGCATTTGTGAACATACAAACGTGCAGCACTAGCACAACATTGTGCATGTTTTGCATGTATTTATATTCATAGTAGCTCATTTCACACAGATTCAGATCTATTAAATTGAACTGGATGTTTCTTCACAGGCCTGAGTCCAATCCAAAACCAGCATTGTTCATTCACAGTTTACATATTTACATAGAAGAATAGCTTTGCACATTCTCTTTATGCATGTGTACAGCATAAGGCTATGAATACCATCCCTAGTTTGTATAGGTAACAAACAGCGGTTAATATATTTTTGGTGGTGTAAACCTTGGCTCTAGATGATTGTCACTGTTGAAGTGACACCCTGACTTCATGTGCAAAAATGGGATAAAGGGGTTTTGGGTGAATGGATGGATGGATGGACAGATTTCACACCCCCTCATCTTATAACTGCACTGTCTTACAGCACATGTCTTAGTTTTCATAGGCTATGTATACTAAAAAGAAAAGTCACAAGAGATATTTTAGTAAGCCTGGGGAAATTGCATTATTCATAGTAATCAGTTATTACTTTTTACAATATATTAATCTACAGAGACTGCAAAGTAGAAGTTTTAGATGTTCAGAAGATGACAAAGACTTACAAGGATGCATTATTTTGCTACACATTATATTCCATGTATTAATCATGTGAATTATTAAAACGTCTTGATATGATTACTAACAGCCAGTGTTACAAAAAGAAACTCAGGCTCTTCCAAAATATCCATATAGAAATGAATTTAGTCTACAATACAGACTGTTTGTTCTTTCATGCAATACTCTCCAATGAATAACACTTCCTTCAGAGATTATTGCTATAGTAGATGTTCCATCTGCCCATTTAAAGAAAAAGTGGCAGTAGTACATCATATTCAAAGATGAAATTATTTATTTTGACTAAATGCTGATGTCATGTAACCCACATAGCTAACTGCCTCAAAGGTCCTTGTACAAAATATTATGTTAGATAGACCATACAGAAGGTCATACTAGGTTCCTAGTACAGTCAAAGGATATTCTTAATGAGGCACCCATCAGCCCAGAGGTAGAATACTTTTCTGCATGCCATTGGGATTGATTACATTTCTTCATAGAATATAAAATAATTACACATATATTTTGCTTCAGGACATTTCAAAATTATTGTGCCAGAAAGAGGTTAAATGTATTTATAAGTATAATGAATATCAGCCATCTGGATTCAACAATAAGTTGAAAATGAAATATCTAATTATGTGTGTGTGTGTGTGTGTGTGTGTGTGTGTGTGTGTGTGTGTGTGTGTGTGCACATACATGCGTGTGTATGTTTATTTATGAATTTATTTAATCAAACTATGCTTTTTATGATAAAGCATATGTACATGTATTATTATGAATCGAATATATTATTTTTCTGTAATGTTTAAGATAAAAATTGGTGTGTAATAATTTATCCAGAGCTGTATTGATGCTTGTTTACAAAATAATATAGTCATTAAATTTATTTAGAAAGTGTATAGCTCTCAAGAAGAAACTTGTAGGATTAATTAAATAGTTCTCATAGTTGAATTAGCTTCAGGATTCTTATGTTGGTTTGACTTCATTGCATTTTTCCATAAAATTATTGTTTTGGTAGAATGCACTCTTTGGTCTTAGAAGGCCACCATTGTTGAGCTGCTTTAGCAATAATCTCAAAATGGGTTTGGGTAATGCTGGATTTACCCACAGATGATGTGGTTTCAGCATGAGGGCTAAGGCCTGAGTAATCCAGCAAAGCCAGCCATGGGTAAATCCTGCATTACCCACACACAAGACTGGATTATTGCTATTATACAATGATATTACAAAAGAAAATGCTTTATTACTTTTTCTAAATAATGTCACTGTATAAATGTCCTTTAATGCTCCCCTGTGGTGTCTTTGTTGTAGGGGCATCTACAGGATGTAGCATGCATGCATTCATCATGTATATGCCAATGCTTGTATTGCACACAGTGGTTTTTCTTCAGTTTTTTTATTTTTATTTTTTAGGATGGAATCAGGACCATGCACTCCTCCACGTGCACACGCGTGTGTGTTTGTATTCATTGTACATTTCAGGCATTTCAGAATATGTGTTTTTAGTGTATCTTACTTTAATTGTTTTAAGTCATCATCATCATTATTAATATCACATCAACTTTAATCAACAATCAAATTTATTTAGAAAGTGTATACCTCTCAAGTAGAAACTTGTAGGATTAATTAAATAGTTCTCATAGTTGAATTAGCTGCAGGATTCTTATGTTGGTTTGACTTCATTACATTTTTCCATATAAATGATTGTTTTGGTAGATTGCACTCTTTGGTCTTAGAAGGCCACCATTGTTGAGATGCTTTAGCAATAATCCCAAAATGGGTTTGGGTAATGCTGGATTTACCCACTGATGATGTGGTTTCAGCATGAGGGCTAAGGCCTGAGTAATCCAGCAGAGTCAGCCACGGGTAAATCCAGCATTACCCACACACAAGATTGGATTATTGCTTTTATACAATGATATTACGTAAGAAAACACTTTATTACTTTTTCTAAATAATGTCATTCTATAAATGTCCTTTAATGCTCGCCAGTGGTGTCTTTGCTGTAGGGGGCATCTACAGGATGTGGCATGCATGCATTCATCATGTACGTGCCAATGCTTGTATTGCGCACAGTGTTTTTTTTTCTGTTCTTTTATTTTTTTTTTAGGATGGAATCAGGACCGTGCACACCACCACATACGCGCGTGTGTGTGTTTGTATTCATTGTACACTACAGGCATTTCAAAATATGTGTTTTTAATGTATGTTGTTTTAATTGTTTTTAAGTCATCATCATCATCATTAACATCACATCAACCAATCAGCTCACACTAGCTTAATGCATCTATTTAAAGTAAAATCACAAATTCATTAAAAAAAAACATTGATGTAATATATTTAAATGAACTGTGACCACCTTGTTTTTTATGGTCTGATGAAGCTCCATGTGAAAGCGCTTATCGTTTTAAATAAATAGATTTTATTTTTATATGGTTGGACTTTTGTGTTGCTTGCCTGGTTCGTGGACTGTCCTTAGATATTTTACTATTTTTAAAGTATATTTATACCATACTGGTGTTATTTATCATTTTTTAGTGTGCAGTTTGTTTGAATGCCTAATCTGCACAATTACTCTAATTCATATTTTTGACCACTTATATTTTGAAGTGGAGGTATATGAATGAGCCTTTCTGTATTGATTTGCATATATTCAAACACAAGACTTTAGTTTGTGCTGTAGCGAGCAATTTACAAAGGGAAACACTGCAATAAATATACTGTCAGAGATAAATGCAATTAATATTATATCTGCACATAATGGCTGAAACTCAACAGTATTTCAATCAGCTTGGTGGCATTGTGGAAACAAATGAAGAATCAGTATGCAGTGCATTGCTTGACATGGTGCTGCTGTTGTAAGTATATATATATATATATATATATATATATAATGCAAAAAGTTTATTATCATTTGACAAAGATAAGTAGACTGTAATAGAGTTAGTTTACAAAGTAGCAAATGAAAGCAATATAGGTTCATCGGTAAATACTAGGCTGTTGATCTAAAGGACTATTAATAGCCTAACCACAATACCTCAAGTCACAACTGTCTCTTGACATCACTAATTTATACTTAGTTTTGATCGCTTAAAATGAGGGCTTGAGGGCTAGGACAGGGTGTATTTACAACTGCCCATCCATTCATCGAGGTTGCACTTAAAGATAATCAGTGGGATATTTTGCTTTACATCCAAAGGAAGTCTATTCCATAAAATAGAGTTTCTTTTGAATAAATACCTATTTCACTAGTAGGACTTATTTATGTTTCAGTGGCAGTTAAGATACCTTGATTTGGTGTTAAGGTTGTTATTAGTTTTACATATGTGCAGCAGATCACACAGGAATATATCCTTTAATGCTTTGTAAGCTAGACAGTGGTCACCTCTCAAGAGTCTGTAGGAAACAGAAATGAGAAAGAGCACATTAAGGCAGCACTAGTGTCTCAGAATAGATATGTGTTTAATTATGTTAATAAGGAGACATGTTGCAGTTTCCCAATCTGGACCATATGCTTAGACAGATACACATCAAAGGGGATCATTATATTATTTTATGTGCCAGTTGAGGGAAGAGTAGAGAGGGATTATACTTTCCTTAGATCTGGAGGAAATATCTCTGGTGATTAGTTTGGTAAGGTAAAATGATTTCCTAACAGCAGTAGATACATGGTTATCAAAGGATAGTTCATTGTCAATGAAAGTCCCCAGGTCTGGATGGATGAGTGAACTTTCAAAGAGGTGTCACCTATGTGGTAGGTGAGTAGATATCCAGTTTTCTTTATGGCCACAATATTTAACTTCGTTGCATTTAGTTTTAGCCATGACCCAGGCACCACTTATTAGTGCATGTTAGTCCCCCTGAAGAATTTTGAAAAGGATATGTAATTTGTTTGTTTCTGTGTGATAAGCTGCACGGTTGGCATGCAACATGTTGCTTTATATGGTGCAGTCTTGAGTGACAAATTCTTTAGGTTGTTTTGGCTGAAATAAGAGGACTGCCAAATCATCATTGCACAAAGTAGTGGTGATGCAAGACTTTACACTGCTAATTGACCGATGTGACTACTACTGGAATGCTAGTGCAACATCTGTATGCATATATCTGTGTTTCTATTGTAGCAATGTAGTGAGCAGTATCCATGAGCATATTTTTTTTTTATTTATTTTATTTTATTTACATTTGTTTACCAAGAAATTCCGACTGGACGCAGGTCCTTTTTCAGCACATGCCCTGGGGAGAAAAGCTCCACATCAAGTATATGATAAATAGAGATACAAAGTTGCAGCAATAGTAAACAACAGTACAGGTTGTTGGCTTTAATACAATAACAAGATATTGATTATCAACAGTATATACAGTAAATGTTGCAAGTTAAGATAGTTTGTTGTAATTTATAATATTAGTAACAAAGTTGTCAGACAATATTTTAAAGTATATAAAGACAACTAGCTAATTCTGACTGTGGTTAGTAGTTGCGGTAGTATAGTTGGGTTAAGAGTCAGGTGGGGGTGTTAGTCTGGATTAGAACAAGGACAAAGCCAGTGCAAATTTAAGTGTAACTAAAGCTAATTAAGATGATTAGCATACAAAGAGGCAATGTAATAGTGTTGTCACTGGTGGATAGAGATGATAGAGTTACAGGAGTTTTTTTTCTGATAACTACTGGAAGTTAGTTGAAATGCACTGTTGTGCAAAGGAGTAGAATATTATCACTGCACAGCACTACATTGAGCTATTTCAATGAATATGAACATGATCTTCCTAGTTTACTATAACATTTGTGCCTTTCACTGCCACTGCCTCTTTATGACAACAGTCAGCTAAAGGCATCCTACATGTCAGAAGTTTAGAAGACAGAAAATTCAAGTATATTAACTATCAACAAGGGCTAACCC
>NC_056730.1:783150642-783225642 GCF_019279795.1 Protopterus annectens
GGGCACAGCCCCCTACATTGGGGGGTGTGTATCCATTAAAAAAGCATTAAAACATGCAACATTAGTCAAAACTGGTTGCAAAATGTGGGGGGCTATGCACTACACACCCCACAATGTGGGGGACTGTGCCCCCCACCCCTCCCAACTTTATATTTTCACTCCAGGGTCACACTACAGTGGGGAACAGGGCATATACCTGCCAGTGCTGTTTTTCAGTCAAATGAGTTTTCGGTCAAATGAACTTTTGGTCATTTGGTCTCAGTCAAATGGGCTTTGGTCATATGAACTTTCGGTCATATGTAGTGAACCCATATATATATATATATATATATATATATATATATATATATATATATAGATATGTGTGGATATATATATATATATATATATATATATATATATATATATGTGTGTATATATATATATATATATATACACACACACACACACACACACACACACATATATATATATATATATATATATATATATATATATATATATATATATATATATATATATATATATATATATATATATATATATATATATATATATATATATATATATATATATATATATATATATATATATATATATATATATATATATATATATATATATATATATATATATATATATATATATATATACTGAAACTAGGAACTGGGAACAATGCATCTGCATTACTGAATAAACAAAAATACTGAGAAAACTACCACAATAGCTCTGGGGGTCTATATTGCAACATCAAATGCTTAAAACAGTGAACAATGTAACATCGACATATTTTCAGCAAAAGATGAAAATGTCGCATCCACAGAACAGCGATTTCTTTCCTAGGGAAAGAAATCGTTGTTCCAACCCCAAAAAAAAAAAAAAAACATTACACACTTCCAAACACATACACACATACCCAATTCTAATTATACCCCTCAAATACCAATAAACAACTAAATACACATATGCACATAACCCAAACATACATTTAACGAAAAAAAAAAGTAAACATTTTAAACCATATGCACCCTAACCCTAAGGTCAGTAACTCTCGCACATTTAAATAAACAGCTCCAAACACATACACACTTACCTTAACCCTAATTCTAACCCCCCAAAACAAAAGTAAACCACTGAAAACACATACATACGTAACTCAACCATACATTTAACACAAAATATAAAACAGTAAACACTTTCATACATATGCACTTACCTTAACCCGCACCCTAACCCTAAGGTCAGTAACTGTTGCACAATCACGCTCGGGAGCTATACCGGACAAGGGACCACACTATACTTCAGAACATGGCAAAACAACGAAGCGGTCAAGTGACTTCTTTCACAGGGAAAGTATTTGCTGAACAGCCGCTTCGTTGTTTTGCCTGTTCGCTCTACATGTGTCGACGAAAACACATTCGACATAATGCTTTTGCATTGTACTCATAGGAACCCAGCTCTGGAAATATTTTTCAAACAGCTTGCTTAAAAAAGAAAATCCTGAAATTATCAAGTGGTATTTAAAAACACTGAACTTTGTAACAACTTAGGAATGGTAGATAAATAGATAGACAGACAGATAGACATGCATAATAGGTAGAAAGATAGATAGACAGACAGACAGACAGACAGACAGATAGATAGATAGATAGATAGATAGATAGATAGATAGATAGATAGATAGATAGATAGATAGATAGATAGATACAAACAGAGAGCACAATATACAAAGAATGAATTACTTATTTGTGTGCTCACCTATTAACCCTTGAAGATCTAAGCACTGGAGTGCAGTGCAGGCATAACAAGAGCATTGCTGATGGGTAATGCAATATCAAATAAAGAGTTATAAGAGAGTCTGAGAAGACTGCATAACCATAACGCATTACAGGCTATTGATACACTTGGAAGTAACCCAAGCTAGAACTTAGGAGGCTATTTATTGCCTTACTTCACATTAGACAGGGACCAGAAGAAAAGAAAGGAACTCATGGTCTATTTTCACTAGAAGTGATAAAGATAGACAGAGGCTTTCACTTAGCTTCTCTTACTAATCCAGTGCACATGTAGTTGGAGTATACAGTATATGGAAAGATTCATAGAAAAGTTGTAACACATAGACCAGCAAAACCGTTAATTAAAATAATAAAAAGTTTTGATTACCATATCCTTTCTCTTTTATAGTATGTTTTGTCAGTAACATTCCTATTTATGAATCACATATTTACTAAAAGTTTTTGCTAGTCCATATGATGACACTTTTGTTAGTTTTACAGACCTGTCTCTGGTTGTTGTATTGTGAATTTATACATTATTTTTTTTGTCACATAGGTAATATTGTTCATGATGATAATTGTAATAAAATCATAGTGGACAGAGCCTGCAAATTTAACCTGCTGCACTTCTGCAAATGGTTTACTAGACAGCTGAGCAAAAGATATCTCAACAATATTACCAGATGGAATTTCAGATGTTGCAGAAATGAGGTGTTAGAAATGGTGACCAGAGAAAAAAATATATACATATAACACAAACTGTGCATGAGCAAAACACAGACAAAGTTAGGCTGAGAAAGAGCATTTCTAAGCTGGAAATAAATCCCCCAGATTTACTAAACATCCATGTATGACTAATCTAGTCCTGCACGGAAGCGGCAGTTTAAGAGGAGGACGGCAGCACGCCATGCATATTAATGAAGGTGTGCTGCCTGAGCTCCAAATCCTACACGGAGCGTGGACAAGTGCAGGGAGCATATCTGAGGGCAGAGCTCTCAGAATAAACACGCCCCTGCAAAGTAGAACAGAAGAAAGTGTAAATAAATGAGCGAGAACACTCGTAGGTGTCTGCATACCCCCACCAACAGTCCCCATGTGTTCAACAGCAACAGTACATTTAAATAAAATGAAGAGAACCTTTTATTTATTTTTTTTAAAACCCCGAGTACAGCTAACCGTAGGTGCGTGGGTATGGCCATCACTTAGCTATGGTTAAAGCAGCTGAAAAGGCTGAAGAGGATAACAAAGAATATATATGCAAATAAAGCAGCACAGCAATAGTGTAGTGGTTAGAGCATCTGCCTAACGAACAGGCATTCTTGTTTTGATTCCCTCAGCAGCAAATATAATTTTCCATGTCAAATCTGTATATGAACATAATGTTACATCTTTGTGCCGTATAACCTACATAATAACATTTAAATGTGAACTAGAGTACTGCATGAAATGCACATGTGAAGTGTCAGTGTCATAAGGAATAAGGCACTAGTAAGCAGGTTTAAGCACAAATAAGCATATATAAGCACTAGTAAGCATATTTAAGTGCGTTTGCGTGGGGGTAAGCATTGCCTACACAGATTAAGCAAAGTAGAAGATAACTGAGTGTAAGAAACTGTAACCGGAGGTTAGCAGTGCTTACCATCACGCAAACCCACTTACAACTGCTTTAAAGTGCTTTAATTATTCTGAATCCAACAGTCCTTGTTCTGCCTAGCAACAGCATAAGCAGTCTCTGCTAGGATCAAACCCAGGACACCGCACACCATAGCCAAAGTTATTTTCCACTAAGCCATCTCAGATATACATATATTTGATGCATTCACAAACATATCATCCAGCCCAGTCATTCAGCAGTACAGACAATGTATTCCAACATGTAGAAGTATGTGTGTGAGTAAATATATTAATGTCTAAATGCTTACAACATATTGATATATGTATATATATATATATATATATATATATATATATATACATACATAGGTATATATGGACATACTCCTGTAGATAATGGGGAAATAAAACATATATGTCCTCATGCAATGTTAATGGGGTTGAGAGGCCCCACACAATATATGTCTGGTACATATAGGTGTACCCCCCAGCCAGTACGACCCCCCTGTAATACAGTACCAAGTGTTGCAGATCCCATAACCAGGACCAGACACGACATGGCCATCCCTAGGATACATATACACAGACACATATATGCAGATACAGGTATTATATATATATATATATATATATATATATATATATATATATATATATATATATATATATAAATATATATATATATATATATATATATATATAGATATATATGTAACTACACATACACACAGAGAGATTTGTACAGTAATATACATATGTAGTACGTGCACACAATATGGAGCAGCAAGTATTCCTACAGTCACCACTTTACCACCTGGAAACTGTATGAGCCACCCATACGAATAACATTCATAGCCTGCAACATATACCCACAGAGATATCAAAGGGTATAACATCACACACAGGTGTGCATAAATGAATGTGAAGGCTTTATTTGTGTACTATGACAGTTGTATACCCCATGTCATATAGCTGTTTAGACACTGACATCCATATGAGCAGTGTAATGCAACTGTGAAACAGTTATACTAAGACAGTAGTCTGGGAAGGTTGACATATGCTGCTGTCCAGGTCGAGGCCTCCAAGTAGTACATTAGTAATGACAGACTCGGCCACAGTATACCAGACAATCACCAGTACGTAATGCAGATGTATAGGTCAGCAGCCTCTATCTACACTCTGTACACAATCCCTAGGGAGGACAGATCCCAGCTGACACAATGGGATGTATCTGTTACATAACAAGGCATACCTGACACCATCACAATCACACTGACAAACAGAACATCCAGTATGACAGGAGGCAGTAGGCCTGCATTTAACCAATGTGGATAGTACGGTAAAGTACATCCAGATACCTTAAGACAGCCAATCCCAAATACCCACACATGTTGTAACAGCCTAGCTTAGTCATGGTGCACCCCCCTACACTCACTAATACTGGCCATATACCACTGTAACATACACTGGCCTCTGGACTGCATTAAGGCACACATGTATTGTGTAGGTGAAACCCACACATATATGGCCCCAACCCCCCCCCCAGTATGTGTGGGGGACACAACAACAGTGGAGTGAGGGCAGGAATGACAGCATGACAAACACACAGCCCACTACATAACAACCCCTGACAGCATGTCATATGTGCAAAGCCTGGTATGTAGGTGGAGGACAGAGGCTGGAACACAGGCACATATGTGTAAAACTGTTTTCATACAGTAAGCAAGATATGTATATGTGTACATATCTATATGGATATATGTATACTTATTTATACATATATGTTCACCATATGTCCTGCACATGGAGTGGAGCCCTACCTCAGCCCCAATAGTCCCAACCTCTCAGTATATTTGTAGACTATTGCTACTGTAATAAGGATTGTCTTCATAGAAATGGTGTGTGTGGGAGGCCACATCTGCTGTTAACATGTGCGCCATTGGCTACTTACAGACATCCTACGGTCATCATAGTACAGTACCACTGCTAGCACAGTAATGCCCCTGTGGACTACAGCTGCGATATGGCCAATATATGTGGACAGTCTGACACACTTGGGTCAGTCCAGGGGTATACACAGAACCCCTTCATGCAAGACATGTGGACCAGTCCTGTCAATGTGGATGTTACCAGCCATGTAGATGGGTATAACACATACATACTGGTATACATTTGCCCCTATAGGTTATGCATTCATACACCCCTGTTTGTCCTGACATATAATAACCGCTGGTACAGTGGTGCCATGGCCACATACTATCCACTAGTTACTGACATATATCTGAACAGCATCCCACTGCTTTGTCTGACATACATGACTGTCATGGTGGCCAGGCAGCAGTACATCTGACAAGTATCTGGACATGACATCTCACTGGATAAGTACAGTAAGCTGCTAGGCATGTAACAAAGAAAAGTGCAGGCTACAGGCAGACTGACTCAACACTGGGCTACATCTCCTATGTGGGAATACACATGTACCTGCATAGACGCTAGGCTCTACAGACATGTCACATCACAGAGTACCAGACACCTGTGTGAAAGTGCATAACCACAACCAATGTGAACACAGCCACAGCCACATATGGTAAGCTAGCGTACTATCACAGTATATGGACTATCTGATGTACACCATCCTCATATGAGCCACTCACACAACAACCCTACATATACTGGGCCACTACACAGTGTGGTCCCATGGCTGTCTGTGGTTTGGGACAAGTGTGTGTTCGCCCCTACAAACATGTAAGCTGATAGGGTGACATACAGTGGAGCAGCATGTAACATCAGATAGAACAGGACCAAGAACAATGACATCTACCACAGTCTTTACACAGGCCAAGGTACATATGCACTATACACACACTGTCGAAAATTACCAGACTTACACATACCTCAGTACTGTACACACAACCACAGAATGCCCAGGCTATGTCCTCAAATATAACCCCTACTATAAATAACATGTGTAGCAGTCTGATATCTCACTGGCTTATCAGATATGCTGTCACTGAATATGGTGTACAGAACATATGCACCCCCTACTGCATGACATATGTACAAAGGTTGACAGGGTTGTGGCTGGAGGCACAAACACAGGCCCAATATTGACATGTCACTCCGATGACCTCATACATTTCCTTTCGTAACAGGGTTTGATGCAACATATGTCCTATGAGGGATATGACGTCAGTAACTCTCCTGGCTGTCACCATCTACTAACTGCAATCCTCACACTACCTTCTGCAGTTGAGAGATAGGTGCTCTGTGGGTAACACAAGGCACCACACACTGCCCAGTCTGCAGATGACCCTACAGATGAGGATTCCTCATAAACATAGCACTGACATGACAAGTATTAAAACATGTAGGACAGCCATATCCACATACACCCTGTTAAACCAATAGTACCCCAACTGCAGTATAGCAGCACTTACAGTCTGTAGTCAGGACAGGCACATCTCCCTCATGTGTGTTGGCCTTTTTCCGCAGTGTATGTTGTCAGAGATAAGTCCCCAATCCATCTGTGATGCTGTTTGCCAAACAACAGATATAGTTCCTGCTCACAGTGAATGAAAAGGCTCAACACCAACAAGATGTTCCTAGATATTGGAGCGTGTTTCCATGCAATTGGCTATGGGAATTTTACCACAGCTGTTCCACATGCAATCAGCTATAGAAGGGCTGTAATCTGTGCAGAGGCCATCAGCTGATCATGAGTATCACTGACAATACACATGCCGCTGCCTAAGCAAAGCAGGTGTAAGTCTGCACATCCACCAGAGAGGGAGTGAGAGAGGCAGACAGAGGCAAAGATAAGTCAGGGTGGGTTGGGAGAGTAAAAGGTGAGCATGTCTGTGTCACACACCTACCAGTCCCAGGTTTCGAACCCATGACTGAATATGTACTGATATCACATCTGTTATCCCTGCATGGTGGATATTGTGATTTATGCTAGGGTCACCATATAAGAAATTTTACAGACACATTCACCATTGGCTCCAGTTGCTACACACTCACAGCCATCTCCATACATCAGCACATTAAGAAACACACACCTGTCACATCTGGGATTAGAACCCTTATCTAACTAGTTATTACACTACAGCTCTCGGCCATTACAGAATGCACCAGAGAGATTACTGGGGTATGCTTTCCCCAAAGTTTTTTTTCACAGTGAATGACATCAGCAGGACTGCCAAAGCAGAAGAAATGAATTGTAGCGAGTGTGACTAGCCAAGCATGCATTGCTCTCTACACAGGCATAGGAACAGACACAAACACATCCACAAATTCCATGCATGAGAATAGAACTCCTACCAGAGTTCCACACCACACTACAGCATTGTGCTGTTATAGCATGCACCACAGAGATTGCTAGAGTGCTCTTTTCCCAAAGGTGCACTTCACAGTGATTAACATCAGCTGGATTGGCAAAGTAGGGCATTTGAATTGTATTTAGTGTGACTAACCTAAATTGCCCTAATTAGTCTGTATGTATTAACCTCTGTTCTGGCCAGAACAGAAATAACTTGCCGTCACAAGTTCTGAACCCAGGACCCTGTACACTATAGTCACAGTAATTAACCACTCAGCTGTCACAACAGTACGTGGGACTGCGGTTCCATCAAAGTGATCCCACCATAGGCTAATCAAACTGAACATGTGAAAGGAATGTATATACAGTTGTCCATAAAACGTAAAAGACCTCTCCAAGGCCAACTCAATGCTACTCAAGGCAGAAGTAACCATGTTTGTGACACCCATGGAGACAGGAGCTGAGAGTTCAACTGATGAATCCTGCACTAAGGTACTGTATGAGCACAGCCACTTGTGCATGATTCCTGACATCCCATATAGAACCATGATGCTCACCTCCCAAATAATCAAGCCAGCCTGGTGGTCTCCTGCCATTAACAGAGTATACAACAGACGGTAGACACTGTTGAAGGAAAAAGGATAATCCAAGGATGCAAACAACTCCCTTACCAGCTCCAGTAAGACATTGAGATCACTCATGGAATCCTCCAAAGCTGATTATGTAACTAAAATTGCCACAGATTCCACAGACAACCACACAACATTCTATAGTTATGTCTGAATTTTAACTGGCAATGCTCAGAAGTGCTCTGAGCTGCAACAGAATGGCCTTACATAGACTGCCCCCACAGAATGTGCCAATATTCTGGCAGATTGACTTAGTGTCACATTCACCCCCTCACACCCCAAAAAGGCCCATGTCAATACTTAAAGGGTTCCATTTCCCAGTAATCACGGCCACACAGGCAGAAAACACACTACCCACAACTAAGAATACAGCATCCATGAGACCAGATGACATCCTGAGCTGTGTACTACATGAACTACAAAATGGAATGGCAACTCACCTAACTGTCATGTGTAATCATAGCCTCGCATCGGGCCTGGTGCCCACTGAGTGGTGCACAGCTGCAGTTATCCCACTCCACAAGGGGGGATCCACCTGTGATCCCTGGAACTACCGTCACATCAGTCTGACGAGCCTGATCTGCATGGCCATGGAATGCATTATCAGGGATGGTTGGAATGCAGACATTGGCAACCCTCAAACAATGGGCCCCATACAGATTGGGCTCATGGAGGGCCAGTCTTGTCTCCTGAAATGATTGACTACTTTGACTCAGCCTGCAAATCTGTTGAAGAGGATAAGGCAGTCCACAAAGCCTATGTGGACCTCGCCAAGCCCTTCAACACCATCCCCCAGTCTGGAAGCATAGTTTAACATACTAATCCAGCCATACATCCCTATGCCACTCGCTGGTTTGCCACATGGCTTACTGACAGAACCCAAACTGTAGGTGTAACTGACTCCAAATCCATTCCCAGACAAGTGACATGTGGAGTACCTCAGGTTACATCACTTAAGTACAGGCCAACAGTACGGGACTCTGAATAACAAAGGTAACAGATGACTGCAAAATGGGAGTCATTATGAGCCTCACTGTACTGCATGAAATGTTACTGATACCAGCCTGACATCATACAGGTGGGATGGAGCACTGTTGACATCTTGTGCCCTTGCCGTGTAAGGTCCTGGTTATGGGATTTGCAACAGTTAGTAGTGTATTGCGGCAGACATGTTTGGCTATGGGGGGGATACCTATTCATGCATGGTGTATGTTGTTTGTGCCTGTCAACCCCATTAATGGAGCATGTGGACATATATGTTTCTGCTATGTTCCCACTTTATCTACAGATGGATGTCCGTATATACCTATATATATATATATATATATATATATATATATATATATATATATATATATATATATATATATATGTATATATATGTATATATATATATATATATATATATATATATATATATATATATATATATTTACATATACCAATATGTTGTATCTGTTTAGACATTAACATATTTTCACACACACATACATCTACATGTTGGAATACATTCTCTGTACTGTTGTATGACTGGGCTGGATGATATGTTTGTGAATATAGCAGGATTATGTGTAGCTGAGATGGCTTACAGGAAAATCAGTTGGGCTATGGTGTGCATGGTCCTGGGTTTGAGCCTACCAAAGGTTGTTTATTGTATTGCTAGGCAGAGCAAGGGCCGATGGATACAGAGTGATTACGGTGCTTTAAAGCAGTTGTACATGGGTTTTCGTGGAGGTAAGCATTGCTAAAGTCTGGTTACACTTTCTTATACTCAGTTAGCTGCTGAATTGCTTAACCTCTGTAGGCATTGCTTAGCTCCGCACAAACCCATGCAAACCTGCTTACAACTGCTTTAAAGTGCCTTAATCACTGTGTATCCAATGGGCCATGTTCTGCCCAGCAACACAATAAACAGCTCTTGCAAGGCTCAAACCAAGGACCCTGCACACCATAGACAAAGTGATTTAACACTAAGCCGTGACAAATACAAAGAGATTTGATCTTTGCAGAAACATATCATCCACTCTAGTCATGCAATTGTATGTATACCAACATCTAGATGTATGTGTGTGTACCTATATTAATATCTAAACAGATACAACATATCTAGATATGTATATATATTAATTTCTAAAACTATATACATATATATCAATATATATATATATGCACATATATACATACATATGCCTAAATCGACATATATCTGTCTACACCTATATGTCTACATATACACAACACGTTACATATGTGTACGCAGATATATATCTATGTAGGTGTATGTGGACATAGTTATATATATACATATATATATATATATATATATATATATATATATATATATATATATATATATATATATATATATATATATATTAGCAGATGTATAAATCTATATAGGTATATATGGCCACACATTTGTAGACAGCAATGGCAGATTAACAAATACACATATGTCCACATGCACAGTTAATGGGGTTGAGAGGCCCCACACACAATAAGTCTTGTACAAATAGGCATCCCCCCCAAAAGCCAAACTTGTGGCTGGCATGTAACATGTATGGGTATGGCTTTGTACTCCAGCCTCTCAGCTAATTTGCATCTGTTATCCCTGTATGGTTGACATTGTGATATACAGTAGGGACACCATAAAAGAAATAAGCAAAACTCCCTCCACAATGCCCACAGGTGTCACACACTCACAACCACCTCTACACAGGATACAAGTTACACACACACACACACACACACACACACACACACACACACACACACCTGTTATGTTTGGGAGTTGAACCCCTACCTAACTAGTTTATAGCACTACAGCACTACTCAGTTATAGTATGCGCCACGGACATTACTGAAGTACTTTTCCCCCAAAGGTGTATTTCACATTGAATGACAGCAGGATTACCAAAGAAGGCCATTTTAACTGTACTGTGAGTGACTGGCCTAAAATGCATTGCTCCCTACACAGACAGTGAGATACACACAAAACATCCACAAGGGGCATGTGGGTATAGAACCCCTGACCAGGGTCCTTATCACATTACAGCATGGAGCTATCAGACATACCACAGGGATTATTAGAAAACTCCTTCCCCAAAGGTGTATTTCACAATGAATGACATCAGCAGGATTGCCAAAGTAGGGCATTTGATATGTACTGTGAGTGTGTAGCCTATAATATGCATTCCTCCATACACAGACATTGGAACACACATAAAACATCCAGAACTGCCGTGGGTGGAGATGGAACCCTACCACAGTTCTAGATCACACTACAGCTGTACGCAGTTGCAGGACACGTTACAGAGGTTACTGAGCTACAACCTTCCCAGAGGTGTATTTCTAGGTGGATGACATCAGCAGCCTTGACAAAGCTGAGTATATGAATTCGAAGGAGTGTGAGTACCCTAAAAAGAATTGTCCTCTACTCAGTCTAAGACAGACAGAGACACACGCACACACAGTTACCAAGTCTGGGGTTTGAACATCTACCTAACCACTTTATTACACTACAGCAGTACACAGTTACAGGACACGCTATGGAGATTACTGGGTTATGACTTTCCCAGAGGTGTATTTCTAGGTGAGTAACATCAGCAGCCTTGCCATAGTTGAGTATATGAGTTGTACGGAGTGTGAGTAGCCTAAAAAGCATTGCTCTCTACTCAGTCAGACACACACACACAAACACAGTTGCCAAGTCTGGGGTTAAAACACCTACCTAACTACTTTATCACACAACAGCTATACGCAGTTACAAGACAAACTACAGGCATTACTAGGCTAGTGTTTTCCTAGAGTTGCATTTCCAGGTGAGTGACATCAGCAGCCTTACCAAAGCTGAGTATATGAATTGTACAGAGTGTAAGTGGCATAAAAAGCATTGCTCTCTACTCAGTCAGACACACACACAAACACAGTTACCAAGTCTGGGGTTAGAACACCTATCTAACTACTGTATCACATGACAGCTGTACACAGTTACAGGATGCACTAGGGATTACTAGGCTATTACTTTCCCAGAATTGTATTTCCAGGTGAGTGTCATCAGCAGCCGTGCCAAAGTTGAGTATATAAATTGTACAGAGTGTGAGTGGCCTAAAAGGCATTGTTCTCTACTCAGTCAGACACACAGATTCACACATCAACACACACACAGTTGTCAAGTCTGGGTTTAGAAAACTTACCTAACGACTTTATCACACAACAGCTGTACGCAGTTACAGGATGCACTACTAGGCTAGTACTTTCCTAGATTTGTATTTCCAGGTGAGTGACATCAGCAGCCTTGCCAAAGTTGAGTATATGAATTGTATGGAGTGTGAGTGGCATAAAAAGTATTGCTTTCTACTCAGTCAGACATACACAGTTGCCAGGTCTGGAGTTAGAACACCTACTTAACTACTTTATCACACTACAGCAGTACGCAGTTACAGGATGTGCTATGGAGATTACTGGGCTATGATATTCCCAGAGGTGTATTGCTAGGTGAGTGACATCAGCAGCCTTGCCAGAGGTGAGTATATGATTTGTACGGAGTATAAGTAGCCTAAAAAGCATTTCTCTCTACACAGTCAGAGACAAAGAGACATGCACACAAACACACGCTCACACAGTTGCCAAGTCTGGGGTTAGAACTACTACCTAACTAGTTTATCACTGCAGCAGTGCACAGTTATGGGATACACCATGGGGATTACTGAGCTACAGCTCTCCCAGAGGTGTATTTCACATTGGATGACCTCAGCAGGCTTGTCATGATACTGCTATGGGGAGGGTGGTGTGTGCTTGGGCCATAACCCATTCATGTAGGGGTTGTCATGCCACATGAAGGCACACACGGGGTCATATGCCACAGGTACATATATACAGCTACTAGGTGACTACTTCCTTGTACAGTCATGTTGCACAGCTGGCACGTGCACCATATAGTCTGTCATGCTGACAGATACTGGTGGCTAGTATCTGCAGTGAGTGAAACCTGCACCTCATTCAAGTGTTTGGGGCCCTTTGGCTGTGTACTGGGTGGGACAGACCCAGATTGCTCCTTGTCATGGTCACCCTCTTCCACACATCTATGTCCATCTACCTTTGGTTTATTATAGTGTGTTGTCCTTACATATATGTCTGTATTCCCATTCACAGTGTGTGCAAGGCAGGAGTGGTGCAAACTGACATGTGTTTGCAATAAGAACTGCAACTGCCAGATATGTCTGGTCCACTGGTGTTTGCAGACATGGCCTTCATGCGTTTAAGTGTGTGAGCATAGTCCAGGTAGTGTGTACTGCGGTGCTGACCTTTGTGTTGTACACCGACAGGTAGCATGCTGTGTCTGCAGGGTATACATTGGTCATTTGGCATTGACTGTTGCTACATTTCTGCATAGTGGGGGGGCACCTGACTGTTTCTACACTTCTACACAGGGGTGGGGGGGCACACCTGACTGTTACTATAAGTGTAAGTAGGATGGTGGGGCACACGTGACATGTTTTCTCATTTGCTAGGACTGTACTGGTATGTCGGGCACACCATTTCAGTCTGTGGACTTACCTATCGTGCTGGCTAGAGGCATACCAGTGTACTACAGATCTTAGCTTTCACTACCTACATATTAGTTTCTGACTTCCTAGACTTCACAACTTACATCCAACTGCCTGGTCTCCTGTAGTCTGTCTGTGTAGGCCTGGGGGAGGGGTTACCCATAGGGCTCATTCAGAGGTCATAGTACAGCATTTGTTTGTGTTTGTCTACACCTATCCTGCTGGCTGTGACTGTTGTTGGGTATGTGCCACTCCCCAACTGGCATATGTGAGTCACTTACCTTGTGGATGTCCCAGTATTGAGGGTGGTGCTGCAGGGCTGCCTATGTCGGATGCACATAGTACACTCCCTATACATGGTTAAGCACAGGTAGTGTCATGTTTGGCATCCCTTTTAATGTATGTACGAGTCGGAGAGAGGTGTCATTCCCTGGGCCTCTACTGTGTCAGTGCATGTGCTGCATTGCCTCTTTGCCAAGGCCAGGGCATACTGGGCACGCCTCCTTCTACCTACTGGGGCAGGCTCAGATTATTCCTCCTCCAACTCACTCTGTGCCTGTGCAGGCCTTGGCACTGGTGGGGGGCTGTGTGGCCCTGCCCCATGCTGTTCCTGCTGCAGCTGTTTCCCAGGATCATGTTGTGTAGCATGGCATATACAAGGACAATTTGGGTACATGTAGTTGGTGAGTACTGCAAGGCTCCATCGGATGTGCCCATGCACCGGAACCGTGACTTGAGCATCCCAAAGACACGCTCTATTATGATTCGTGTTTGTGTGTGTACCTCATTATGGAGTTCTTGTTCGGGTGTGTGTGCATTTCTGATGGGTGTCATCTGCCACGGCTCCAGTGCATATCCAGCATCCCCCACTAGGTGACCGTGTGGGATGTCCCCATTGGCAAATGTCTGGTACAGCTGTGTCAGATGCCAGATGTGGGAATTGTGGTAGCTTCAAGAGCAGCCAGCACACACATTCATTATTATGCCCTGGGTATCGCACACGACCTGGCAGTTGATGGAGGGAAGCCCTTGCGGTTGATGTAGACCCTACCCCGCTCACCTGGTGGTGCTTTAATGCGTATGTGCATGCAGTCTATTGCACCCACCACCTCAGGGTATTCTGCTATTTGGTGGAAGAGCCACATATTGCTGGCCAATGCCTCACGGGTGATGGGGAAATATACATGTTCACCGACATGTGCTGACATGGCATCCAGGAACTGGTGGAGTACCCTGGATGCTGATGCCTGTGAAATCCCCATCATATCCCCAGTTGGCCTTTGGAAGGTACCTGTAGCTAGTATTCTTAGGCCTACACATACCTTGGTATCCACTGGGATGGGTTCCCCTCTGTTAGTTCTGTGTGTGAGGTGTGGCCAGCACAGCTCAACAATTTGCTGTAGGAGGTCCCTGCCCACTCTATAGTGCTCCACTATCTCCAGCTCATGTAGCCCTTGGTCGGTTACCCTGGGTCTGTACACTCTTCTCTGTCTCCTCACTGTGGGTTGTTCAGCAGCATTCACATCCTCACCATCCTCAGTCTCTTGCAAATGCTGATTTATGATAGCAAAAGCAGCCCCTAACATTTTTTCTCTTGCTTTCGTTTTGCAAAATTTCCCCGTCTGTAATCACCAGTGGTGCAGGGGTTTTGGGAAAAACAAGGGGGACAGGTGTTTGCTTAGTTTATAGTGATGTGCTGGGCTGGGCTGGGCTGCTGCCTGTGCAGTTGGCTGTTTCTGATACATTTCACCTGTCAGCTAAGCTAGTTCTCCTTGATTACCTTCCTACTGCTGTTTTCCCTTCCCATTCCTTCCCTGTTTAAGCCTGTGTGCATGCCGAACAAACAGAGTGTTCAAATGTGCACAGAGCTGCTATTTCCTTTCTTAACTTCCTTTTTCTTCCTGTAAGACCCAGTGTGCAGCACACACACCCGCTTACACTTTGTAAAGAGTGCTAGGTAGTATGGACACACCTCTAGCTTAGCTGTGCTAAGCTAGGAGCAGTCCTGAGCCACAGGGCTCCAATCTACTTACAGTATGCCTGACACACACACCCCATGATGTCACCTATATCCTAGTCTTGCACCCAGCTATTTCTACTCTTACACTCTTGGGACTTGCCTCACAACCTGTGGAAAACTGGGATTTACTAACCTTTCCCTCATTTGCATAAGATTGCCTGCTAATGCATAGTTACATGTCTCACACTGAGACTCCCCCCTTAGCAACCACTACTCACTGGCCAGGTTGTCTTCTGCCTGCCATTGACTTGCATGGCAGAATACTGATTTTAGTTACAATGCTCATTTTATGTTTATTTTCTTATTTCCCCCGATCCTGTTTGTGCGCTGCTGCCCTATGTTTAAACCACCAAGATCGGCAAAAAAATAATAAAAGTTGATTTTTTTCATTTTTTAAACTGTTTGCAATGCCAATGGCCTTATACTTGGCCATTAGCATGCTTACTCAGTGATATGCATCTTTTATTTGTTGCTGTCATAGCTCCGTTTTGGAATTTGCAGAAATGTACTCTTGTTACTAACCGAGTACATTTCTGCAGATAGCACTAGTCTTGCACAGACTATTGCAAGCTTCCTAGATTGCAAAATTACCTCATTTGCATGGATTTCAACTGCAAATGAGGTGATTTGCATACCAGGGCTTAGTCCATGCAGGATTAGTGCTGGAGCTCTCATGTATGCCCCTGCAGACTGTCCCTGGATCGCACAGCAGACATATTGCCTGCATGGCTCCTGCATTCATCTTGCACTCCGTGCAAGCTTTTGAGAATCCAGGGGAATGTCATTCAGGGAAGTATGAGGTCACTTATGGGCTTAATCCTCTCTGCAATCTGTATCACAGCTATATTTCATGGTACTGGTAGCAGTCAAGCCTATACAAGTGGACAAGGTTCTGATTGGATCTATATCAAAATTCTGAAGAGGTACAACACTGAATGTGAAAACATCGAACCCAAAATATCGAAAGGTGAAAATAGCAAAACCCCAGAACATCGAAACCTTACCTAGGGCAAGATTTTGGTGGACCATTCCATGGCTTCGCTATTTTCTCCACTGTGGTGCGAGACTTACGGACCTTAGGATTAGGATGTGGGTTAAGGTAAGCAGATAGTTAGTAACATATGTATGGTGTAGTGTAGGGTTGTGTTTTGTTAACTGTATGTGTGCGTATTAATTAGTTTGTTTGTGTATAGATTTGTAGGGTATGTGTGTGATAGTTACGGACCTTAGGGTTAGGGTGCGGGTTAAGGTAAGTGGATAGTTAGTAATGTATGTGTAGTTTAGTGTGGGGTTGGGTTTTGTTAAATGTATGTGTGTGGTTTATTTATTTTGCTGTGCTTGTGTTGGGTGTATGTTTCTCGGAACAGCAAATTTTTTTCCCTGTGAAAAAATGTGCTATTCTGACCGTTCAATATTTTCAATATTCGAAATTCCAAGTTCGAACATATGGTGTTCAACATTTTGGAATTTAGAATATACGATATAGACCCTTCTGGTTAATGGTGGTGGAGGAAGAATGTGAGGGAGGAAACAACTTTGGGGGAACCTGATCAATTGGCTAGAAAAGAACAGAATTCAGGATTAAGAACTTCAGGGCAGTGAACTGCATAATGAGGAACTCCAGAAAGCCTTTTAAATAGGAAGCATGCAGCTTGATGTCAATGAGGAGGAAGAATATCATGAGCTATGATGAATAATACAGCAATGAAGTGGCGAAGCAATTTTCTCTAAGAACTGCTAGAAGGTTAGAGTCACAAATCAAGGAAGTGACTCTATACTTTTTATAGGGCACTAGTAAGACCAAACCAAGATGTCTGTATTCCACACTAGAAAATATATTATTCATGTTTGGGAATGATGCAGTTATGTGCAACCTACACTGATAAAGAGAACAGAGTATATTGAGACCTAGAGGCATTTAAGGGGTTTGGTGCTGAGATCTACAAGGAAAGGAAGAGGGCTACACTTCTGGTTTTCATGATGATTAAACCATTGGTGGGTATGGTTTAGTTTTATAAATAAATAAATAAAGTAACATAAATGTGAATATGGCAAAAAAAGTTTGACAAACCATCTAAGAAACATTTATATTATATTATCTTGAAAAAAAAAAAAAAACATCTAGAATTTACTTCAGCTTATGTATTTTCCTACAAAATATCAGCAGATTTTAAATCGAGTAGAATGTGCAGAGGATGAGACAAAATACTGACAATGATTATGGTAATAATTCAGAAAATATTCCCATCAACTTTGAAGGCTCAGATGACAGTTTTACTTTTACTAATAAGAAAACATGTAAATGCTATCATAATAAGTAATGGTATGCAGGTACAATGTAATTGGTCTTTTTGTAGTTAAGTTTTACCATATGACATGAATAATCTCAGAAAAATAGTCTTTGTTCAGACGATAAGAAGTTTGAAAATGTGGTTCAGGATATTTTTATTAGACTGAGGATCAGGGGCTACTCTAGTAAAAACTTAATGTCTGCTACAGGGAGTCGTAAAGAGTAATCTCACAAGCTTTAACAGATTTTCTTATAAAACATTTCTTCTCTTGATATAGTGAAGGAAAATCTCAGTTTTGTCACACATTCACTTTCTGTTCACTGTATAACAAGAATTGTCTGCAAACATTCGCACATCATCACTACTGAAGAAACATTGGATAAAATAGTAACTATTCCATGAATTATTTCAAAAATAAATCCATTAAGAATAATGGATGGATTAGTCCATGAAGACTTGTTATTGTCTTATTCTGACATCTGAAGTTAATCAGGCAAAGGCTGTTCAGCATGTAAACACGTGTATACATCAGATGTATTTCATTTTGTCCTCCTTGACCCATGTCAATAAACACACATTATAACACACATTATAACCTTTGCAACCAATTTATTATTTGAGATGAATAACAGCTATAATGGTTTATTAACTTTATGTGTTATATTTCAGACTTAGTGAATATCAGCTCATTATCACACACTTACAATGGGGACCAGTTGGTGTAACCTAGCCTGTGCCAGCCCCCTCACTTGTTACTCCGTTAAAGTACACAGAGTTCCTCAGATAACTGTCAGTACCAAATCAACCCAGGGGCTTAACCCTTTTACCTCTGTTGAACACACAAATGATTAAACCAAACCATAACTGGCTTTCTGCCTAAGCTGGCTCAAGAAGAGGCTGATGGACCACAAATGGTGATACAAGGGATGGTAAGGCTGCACATTAATTAGGAGAAGCAGGGTGGGTGCAAAACTGATCCAACCACCAGAGTGATAGAAAATGACATGGAGGGGTTGAAAATAACTTCTCTTAACTCGGCCCCCTCTATGACTCAGCTCAGTAAACAAAAAAAAGCTTTCAAGGAAACAATTCTTATCTCCGGGACGTGAGTCAATAAACACACCTTATAGCCTTTGTGACCAGCTAATTATTTGAGTTAAATAACAGATATAATGAGTTAATAACTTCATGTACTTTATTTCAACCTGAACAAGCATCAGCTTATTACCACATACATGCAATGGCAGCCGGTTGACTTAACTTAGCCCATGCTGGCCCACCAGTTACATACATACATACATACAAATATTTCAAGTAAGGGCATTAATGTCCTTCTAGCTTGCCAATATACCAAAACACTTGTTCCAATAATGTGTTCCAGCTCATCTTAAAAATATCTAAACTAGTGCTTGCTTTAATGTAACTTGGTAGTCTGTTCGATGCATCAGCTTCTCTGTCAGAGAACCAATTAGTGCACTTCTCATTCCTATAGAATCCTCTACAGAGGTTGTCTGATGACTTTCTAGTACTTTTTGATAACCCCAAACATTCCCAGAGGTAGTTGTCTCTAAATGCCCTATATAACTGAATAAGATTTCCTTAGATATCTATGAGACACTGTACAGTTCAGGTATTTTAGTTTTTCAAAATAACTTAAATTTTCACATACATGGATGCCCATGGTATATTTCCGCTGTACTCTTTCCAATTTACTCATGCTTGTTTTCTTATTGTTATTCCATACTCAAGTTTGGGTCTAATGTAACAAACGAACAATGACTTCATCATTTTAGATTTCCTAGGCTTTATAAATCTTTTTATACAACCTTTAGTTCTATAACTATCATTGACCAATTGGTTAATATGATTAGAAAAATTCATAGCTGGATCTACCGATATACCCAGGTCATTAAATGAGTCTATAGTTCAATCACTGTGTGCTATATTAAATATTCACCTTTTGATTTATGTCTCCCAAATCTCATATGCTTAGTTTTTGATGTATTTATCAGCATATTGTCAATTGTTACCCAAGTGACATATACCAAACCCCCTCAGATAGCTGACTTTACCAAATCAACCAAGGGGCTTGACCCTTTTTTTCCCTGATGAACACACACATATGATTATACCAAAACATTATCGGCTCTCTGCGCTAAGCTGGCTCAAGAAGAGGCAAACAAACCACAAGGGGGGATACAAGGGTGTAAGGCCATAAAGTGGCCACCCACTATCATGCTCCTGCATGCTATTCTCCCTGGCATAGGTCTATCCTTGTGAAGAAGACAAGCATAATGCTGCAACATTCTTTACACATTCAGAATAGAGGAATATGTTGCAGATTCCTATTCATACACGTTTCATAACATCTGCTACCTTGTGATTAAAACACTGAAGAACTGACTAAAATTGTCTAAGGGCAAATCTAACAGAATATGTTCTGCTGTGAAATTTCAGCTAACACAACAGACTGTTGTTCTACTAATTGTTAAAGAAAGTTGAAGATTAAATAAATTACATCCAAATGCATTCAAATGAACCCTGTCGATTTTGTAGAAGTCCATGTCAGGTTTTGACAAATCTGGGTGCTTAATTACATGAAAAATTAAGGATTCCACTATGCTTGTGATATGATGCTTGATGAACCATCTCAACAACTCAATGGCCATAGGGCATATGGCACCTTGCCAGTGAAATCTCATCAGCAAGGCAGACAAAAAAAAATCAATGTATTGGGGTACCATGCCTTTAATGTGACAAGGTCCACTAATATCCTGGCTAAAATAATCTTTTTGGGGTATACCCATCAAATAATTTCCATCAAGATGAATGAGTACTGCATTAGGATCAGGTCAGGCAAGAAGTCAGAGTGGATGGACCAGTACCTTGGGTCCAAGTGAAGGCTTGAGTCACCCTTACTAACATATGCCCTCAATGCTAATCTTTAAATAAATGAGTACCCTACAATCAGAAGGACACCCCTACCTGTAAAGTAAAATAAGGTGATTATTTTCAAACATAACACAGGAAGGCATCTGAAGCCCATCTGCCGATTTTCTTCAAAACTTGCACAGAATGGCCTCCTTGAGTTAGATCTGATATTCTTTTTTTTTCAAAAAATTTTTTATTGAATTATTAATATATGCATATTTACAATACAACAAGAACACAATAACCAAAATGAACATTGGATATAAGAGCATGGGAGTTCAAGTATAAATGCAAGACTATAACAATGTAAATGCAAGAACTCCAAACAGGACAACTATAACATAAATATATACAAAGTATGAATATGTTAAACCAGAGGCAACAAAGTATATAAGCCTGTACATAAAGGATTATGCATGTAAATGTAAGTGACAGAGAGCTAGGTTAATAAAACTATAAAAAAAAATGACAGAGATTATTAAACACTATCCAAGATGTGTAATACCTTTTCTAAGACTTTATTGTTAAGAGCTAACTTCTTTGGACTCTTCACCAGTAATTTCTGAGCTGAAATATAAGAGTAGGCTAAGGTTCTAAAGTTATTCCAATTTAGTTTGGTGCGATCTAACCAATTTTTAGTAATATAAAACTTAATGAGTGAACAAATATAAACTAACACATGTGTATCAAATTTTGATAGATGAATAATAGGAATATGAAGAATTGCTAATTCCCAGGATAGTGTGGATTTTTGGTATCCCATTTTTTGTAATCTGATTTTAAGGGAGGTCCAAAGTTTATGTGAGTGCTGACAGGACCACAAAATATGTAAGAGATCAGCATTAAAAGAAGAACAGCAAGAACATGAGGAGGGAATTCTGGAGTCAAACTTGTTAAGTTTGGAAGGAGTATGGTATGCATTATTAAATATCATTAACTGGGTATAAAAAAGCTTCTTAAATGGGGAATAGTCTAAAGTATCCTTGATGGCTGAAAGTTTCTGAGTTAAAGACAAATGGACATTCTGTTTATCCCAATAATCAGAAAATAGACAAGTATTATTATGTATTATCTGATTAACCAGATTATAAGATTTAGATAACATCTTCTGTGGTAATGTTAGAGCTTGTATAACAGTGGTAAGATTTGTAAAATCATTTATACTTACTTTAATGTGAGCAAATTTCACAATGATGCTATCTCTCAATTGACGTAGTATAGTAATGTAATTAATATTTGCTTTCAGCTTTATGCGTAGGTTAGTGAGAGATAAATCATTATATTGTAGCAAGTCCCACACAGTGAAACTTTGAATAACTGGAAATTTAGAAAGATTAAAAGGTACATTATTAAACTGGCTATTAGGATTTAAGTGTAAAGGTTGTGTTAGTTGAAAAATGCTATCTAGATTAATGAGTTTTATTAATTCTTGAAAATAATTGATCTTTTGTTTTAAGGGTTTGGAAATTTTCAGAATGTTAGCAGCTTCTTTAGAAAGGAAAGGAAGAGCAATCGGGTTAATATTTTTACTTGAAATGTATTGATGCCATAATTTGGTCCAAATGGGGTACTGCCTATACCTATCAGTTTTCAAGTTCACAATGGTGAGTAGTTTGTTAGCCGAAATAATTAAATAATACATGTAAAAGTTCGGAAGACCTAGGCCTCCTTTATTTTTAGGACACGTTAATTTAAGATATGATATTTTGACTGACTTAGGAGACCAGATAAATCTAGCTAATTCCTTATTGACTTTTGTAAAGAAAGATTTAGGAAGAATCTGGTCTATGGCATTAAATTGAAATAGGAGTCTAGGGAGTATATTCATTTTGACTATCGCTGCTTTGGATAAGAGTGATATATTAAGTAATTCCCATCTATGTAAATCTAAAACTATTAATGACCATACTCTGTGAATATTATTTTGAAATGTAGAAAGACCATTATGCTCAATTTGAGTACCTAGATATTTAATTGCATAGGTGAAAGAAAAAGGGGAATCTGAAAATATGTGAGGTTTATGAGCAGATGGATTTATAGGAAAGATTAAAGTTTTATGAGAATTCACCTGATAATCAGAGGCCTGTGAAAATTTATTGATAATATTGATTATTTTCACAAGGTCTGTACTAGGTGTTTGGAGGTATATCACCAAGTCATCTGCAAATGCAGAAAAGGACACCTCAGTATTTAAAATTTTGGGAATCTTGTGAAAAGTGTTTTGTGTTATATATAATAACATTGGCTCTAAGTATAGATTAAAAAGAAAAGGAGATAATGGGCATCCCTGTCTCGTACCATTAGTGACTTTTATAATCTTAGAGGCATTTCTATTGATATGAAGAAAGGTGGAAGAATCCTTATATAAAACTTTAATAAAATCAATAAAAGTATTAGGTATATTAAAGCAAGACATAGTATGAAAAAGAAAGTCCCAATTTACTCTGTCAAAAGCTTTCGAAGCATCAAGCATCAGTGCATATATAGGATTTCTATCTTTTTTTGTGAAGTGTATAAAGGCATCTAGAGATAAAGTACTATCCCATACATGCCTGTGGGACATAAAGCCTGATTGATCTGGGAAAATTAATGATGTTAGAACTTTTTACAATCTCTCAGCTAATAATGAGGCTAAAATTTTAATGTCAATATTAATTAAGGAGATAGGTCTATAATTATTAGGATCTGTTTTGTCTTTATTATTTTTTATAATTAATATGGTTTTTGAGACATTCCAATGTAAATCTGATATACCATTTATTTTTATGTAGTTAAAAACTTTAAGAAGAAAAGGTACAAGAATTGACTTGTGAGTCTTATAAAATTCTGGTGTAAATCCATCCGGACCTGGAGATTTATTAGTTTTAATCTTGTCAATGGCTTCTGAAATTTCTTGAGATCTCAAAGGGGCCGATAGTGTTTTCCTTTGTTATTATTCAGTAGTGAGAATTTAATGGAAGATATAAAACTTTCAATATGCTGTGTAGTCATAGGGTCAGGCTCTTTAGAGTATACATCTGAAAACAAGGTAGTGAAAAGATGCATAATTTCTAAGTCCGTATTATATATCTTGTTGTTATAGTATATGGGTGCTATTCTAGGTAAGGACTGATTATTTTTAATTATTCTGATGAGAACTTTAGAGGGGACTTGAGCCCATTCAGAATAAGTAGCTAAGAGCCTTTGTTCTATTATAGAGATTATGTTGGTGTAGTAGTAAAAGTTCTTTTTGGAATTCACAAATTTGTAGATATATAGAAGAATCAGGATTCAATCTGTGCTGGTTTTCTAAAGTTTGGATTTTTAGTTTTAACGAGGATTCTTTATTTCTATACTGTTTTTAAGATAAGAAGCCTTGCTAATTAACTCTCCTCTAAGGTTTGCCTTACAAGCAGCCCATTGAACATCATATGGAATGTCTGATGTATCAAGATTGGAAAACATTTCTTGTATAATCTCAATAATTATAACATGGATATTCTTATTCAAGAGAAGGTTGTTGTTAAATGTCCATCTATTTTGTGTATATATGTGTGGCCTCGTTATATCAAAGCTAATCTTAAGTGATATCCTTGAATGATCAGATAAATATCTAGGCTCCATGAAGTATTCAATTTTTTGATGCATAAGAAAAAGAGAAACAAGAAAAAAATCTAGTCTTGACCATGCAGTATAACATTTAGAATAATATGTATATCTATCTTTCCTGTCAGTATGTACATTGAGGGTAATGGGATCTATAAGGTTGAGGTCTAACATTAATTCTTCTAGGGCAATAGATGCTTGGTGATTATATGAAATTGATCTACTAGTATGATCAATATCAGGATTAATAACGGCATTCTAATCCCCACCCATAATAATATAATGATCCTTGAAAGATGAAAGAATATTACATATCTGAATAAAGAAAATATGTTGGTGGTCACAAGGACTATATAAATTAAAAAACAAGAGTGGTTTATCAATGTTAGAAAAATAAGAAGAGAAATAACACCATCTACCATCTGCGTCATAATTTATGTTTGTAATATTACCTAGGAAATTGTTTTTGACTAAAATTGCCACACCTCTTGAATTAGAGCAATCCCCGGCTGCAATTATCATTTTAACCCATTTCTTATTGTTTTCTTTTTCCAGTCATCTCTATGCATGTGTGTTTCCTGCAGAAAACAAATACTGGCCTGAGATTTGAACACTAAATGAAACAGTAGTGATCTCTTAGTTTTGTTCTGTAACCCTCTGACATTCCAAGAATCAATATATAAAGACATTACATTAGTTGCTTTAAGTCTATATATCTACTTAAGTGTTTACTCAGTAAAATCTTAAATACTTTACTTAGTAAAATCCTAAAAAAATAGAAAATATTGAACCTAGTCTCACTGTATAAATTATATTGTATGTTACTGCCTCTCAAAAGTTCCAAAATCAAAACCAGTTCCCTCCATACTAACCCGGTGCCTACCCACCTGTCTACAACAAAAGAAGGAACATATGAATCATCACAAATAATAAAATTAACTTTGGTTAACATAATAGAAATCATAACTGAAATAGTTCTATAAAGAGTCCTGAAAAGGACTATTATATCTTTAAACATAACTATACATATATACAAAAACATGGAAAACAAAATGTCCGTCATAGTAAAACCTCACCACACCAACTCTCCTTCTCACTGTAGTGTTTAAAATAAAATTAAATGTATTGACAAGTTTGTGGTATCCGCTAGATGTAATGTGTATATGATAGGTGTTGATAGGGATATGAACCTATTTGTGACTCTGGGATATTAGACTCAACTTTTATTAGTACCCATTTATCACCTGTTTATGTAGCTGTCATACTACATATATAAATATAAATGACGACTGTTTATATGACTTAAGAAGTGTTTAAGAAAGACAATTCTACACACAATCTTATTATTCCCTAAATATCATATTTCATTCGCTTACAAGCTTCACAAATTCTTGCATTCATTTGCCAATTATCCATGTAATCTAATGCAGAAATGCAAGGCAACTAGAAGTCATCCTAGCACTCATTAGGTGCAAGATGGAGAAAATAAAATCAGGATAGGATGCTAATCCATCACATGGTGCATATATGTACTTGTGTAGTTGCAGGCAACATGATGAATTTCCAATTCACCTACAACAGTATTTTAGGATTGGAAAGGAAACTATGGTATCCAATCACCCCCCACATACACATATGTAGGGAGGACATGAGGATTTTGTTGAGAATCAAAGTGGAGAATAAAGTGCTGTGAGATAGTGAAGCTATCTGCTTTGATACCGTACATACTGTACAAACACATACCTCACAACTAACATTGAAAGTTATTCCTGTGACACTGTTTTTGCATAAACAGACACAAATTATGCAATATTCTACTAAGTATAATTGAACAAAGTTAATATAGCTGATGAAAGTCAAATTAAAAGCAACATTGTAACATAGAGAACATTAAAAAGCAATGTGTAAATTGATTATAAATGGTTCTTAGCAACTTTTCTCTTTTGAAAGCTAAACCTTGAGTGTGTCTTAATGTTCATGTTAGGCACGACAGGCATGTCAAACCGAAGGTTTACCGGAATATAGAAAAAAGTGCTCTGCATGACTGAAAAGGCAACGTCATCTCTATGGGTCTCAGCGACGATCACAGAAGAAACCAATTGTGGCATTCCAATATACAAAACGAAACTAAAGGGTAAGCAGGATTACAATACAGAGAAAAGTCTCATCCAGCTACCATGTAAGTCGAAGACAATAAGCTATATACGTAGCTACAGTCTATGTTAGGTGAGCGTGCCTTCATAAAGATAGATCGATGTGATACAGTCACTACAATTGTTGTCAAACAAAAGTTCCTATTGGCATAAAGCACTAGTTTTAAATGTAGAATGGATGCGAAACATGAAAGATAGCTAGCCAAGATTGTCATCTCAACACAGTTTAGTACTTCACAATTCAGAGTAAAAGCGGCATAACAAATGCACAACATATGAATAAAACTAGATTAGCACAATAACTTATAAGCCACCAGAGATTGGCCAGTTCTTGTTAAGCTTCTCATGTTGTGGTGGGCACTACTTTAAAAAGCTTTAGAAAAGTGTCTTGCGCTTCTTGCACAGTATTCACTGACTGTCTCTTGTCTTTATAAGTAAATGTTAATGCATTTGGGTATCGCATCTGAAATTTTATACCACGTTTGATTAGGTCAGCACAGTAAGGAGACAGCTTCTGTCTGTTTAACTTAATTTGATGAGGTAAATCCTGTGAGAAAGTGAGTTTGTGATTATTCCATACAAACTGTCTGTGTTTATGAGCTGTAACCAAAATCTTCTGGGCATCTTGAAAGTTCAAAATCTTGTTGTAGATCAGTCGGGGTACAGTGGTTACTTGAAGAGAACGTATGGCTCTGTGTGCTCTTTCTACTACTAGGTTTTCAGAGTAGCTATCTAAAGTGAGAAGTGCTGAAAAAATCTGTTTTGTGATTTTAAGTAAATCTTGGTTATCATATGATTCTGGCAAACCTCTTATTAATATATTGTTGCGACGGCTTCTCGCTTCCAAGTCCAGGAGTTTATCTTGTATTTCAGTAAGCAGTCAATCTTTAGCACACACGTCTTTATTTATTGAATCTATTTGGATTTCCATAGTATGATTTTTACCTTCAAGTGTGTCCATCCTATCTGTTATTTGTTTTAATGTTTTGCCAAAGTCTGTAAGCTGAGTAGAAAAACCTTGTATGGCTGAATGAATTGGTTGTAAAGCCATTTTTAAGTCTTCCATATGGATATTTGAGTCAGTTTTTTCTTTAGCATTTGTTTTTGGAGTGTCACCTACTTGTTTATTGGTTCTGAGTCTTTTAGAACTTGTATCTTTCTCCGGAGATGATAATGATAATGAGGAGAATTTGGCCTTGGTAGTTTGTGTTTCCATGGTGTCAGAGTTTCCAGCCATGCCTTAGATGAGAGTACTCCAGTAGGATACAGTCAAAGCTACAAACCCCTTGGATGCACGTGGCCCAGGCTACACAGGCTGAGAGAAGTTTAATTTTTTTCCACAAAAGAGATTTGACTGGATTTTTTGATAGAAGAACGATCTTTTCTTAATGACCAGATACACAGTTATTTACTAGACCAAATCCTGTGAGAACACCACACTGAAAGTTGTTTAAATTGTCGGTTTTTAGCTGATTTGTGAGGAGCTTCGTGTGAAAGGTGTCAACTAGACGACCACCATCTTGGAATCCTAGATCTGATATTCTATCCTGAATGAGTGTGATGAATAACCTGTAGGGAAAAGTCCTGGTGTATCAAAGCCTTATGAAGACTTCCACTGACATCTCTAGCTGTAATTGAATGGCCTTACTTTAGGAGTAAGACCACCTGTGAAGGAAAAACATCTGAAGTCAATCTACATAAACCTATGGTCCAATGAAATGGACAGGGAAAATAAGCTCTTGCTTTACTAGGCAAATTTGTTATTTCATTTTCCTACTCCATGAAGACTTTTCATAGTCAAGACATTAGAGAATAAAGTATGTTGGTTTGCTAGCTGGTGGTTCTTTTCTTTGTTGGCTTCTTCTTGTGGTCTAAAAAAATTTGTTATCTCTGGCTTCTCCTGTCAGCTTTTCATCTCTTTAGCCAGATGGTGACATTGTCCTTCATCAAGATTATATTACCCGTGGATAATGGCTGAAGTGTCTTACTCACACTAAATGTAGCTGAGTTTGACCATGAAAACAGAGTTGCTCAAACTACAAAAGTATAAGAATCCCAAGTGAGGCCAGCATCCACCATATGATAGTTCCAAAGAGCTATCTGCCTATTGGCTTTCTGAGTTCAGAAACTTTTTATGTTGCCCTACCCTTTGATCACTCAAGAGACTAACAAATGACTTGTAATGTCAGGGAGCCTAAGTGATTGAGCTAGTCACCCCAGCACTGCAAGGTGAATGAGAATTATACTAGCTGCTTTGTTAATCAGGGATCTCCTAACCATGAAACAATCAATAACTGGAATGGACAAATGCCTTTTTTCAGCAAGCAGCTCAAGATAAAAAAAAAACATAAAGGCGTGTAGTGATGCAGAACAATACTTCTTGTTATTCAAAGCCCATGACCTAGAGAAAAGGATGAGAGCTAATGTTCACCAAGTAATTATGCCTCTTATTGCACTGGTGTCCCATACAGCTATGCTTCTGGAGCCAGCTGTCAAAATCTAGAGGCCTAAAAATGTGCATACTGTCAGCAGTACTACTGGGCCTCCCTGGATGTGTTTAGCTGTAAAATTCAAATTAATTTATAAACTTAATAAAACCAATAACCTCAAAATTAAGTGTAACCATTTGGAATAGGAAGTCCTTTTGATTAATGTTTGGACTACTGTCTGATTGCCAGAATAGAATATGACCTTGCTGTTGGTGAAGAGTTCCCTCTCAATAAGTATAGCAACCTAAACTGGAGCAATCTCTGAAAAGATCTTGTCCCATTTCATTTGCTCTGAACATGAACAGGGCCATGAAACTGCAAACCACCTGCTTGGAAGTAGCCCACATGCCTATTCCTGCCACTGCACTGGTAAACAAATGTACAGCCTCAGATGAAATACAAGGGCTCTGCAATCCCATTGAATCTTCCACGATCATAAATCTTCATTAATCCTGGCTGAAATCTGGACCCGATAGTGATAGTCCTTTTCACCATTCAGTATGTTTGAGACCAAACTCAAAAAGGTCTGTCTGAGGAAATGGCTTGACAGACACAATTGAGGAGGACATGTAGCTGGAAAACCTTACTAAGACTGTCTTTTTCCACTATTAAGGACATTTCAGTTGTCACACTAAGCTGTTGTAATTTTCAGATGGTAATTTGAAGACTGCAGAAGGGACATCAGTTTCTAAACCTAAGAACATAATGACCTGGGAGGGAATTTCAATCAAGTCCAAGGCCACTGGAACACCCAAGTTAAGATATAAGTCAATGAAAATTTGCATGTCTTCACTAGCTCCCTCTTCTCCTTCACCTACTCTGAGATAGTTATCCAGATAGTGAATGGCAAATGTTTTATAACCCAATGCTGTCAGCATTACTGCAGTGCAGTGCTAAAGGTTTCAAAGGCTGCACAAGCCATAGAACAACCCACTTGTATGACCTTGTTGAAGTAAACTTTCCCTGTCAGATGAAAAATCCAAGAGAGGCCCATCTTGTTCCTTTACTGGGAGGAACCTGAAGGCTAATCGAATATCCATTTTGCTGAGCCAAGGTTCTGAAAATCTCTTAATGACTAGAGCTGCCTAATTTACGGAAGCATAGCAAGCTTTAATTTATTCTTTATCAATGAAGTCACTGACCAGTGTTGCAGCTGTGGAGGGATGGATGATAAATGAGCTGGAATCACATTCTATCTCTTTTTGGAACCAATACGAGAAACTTTGAATGATTCTCATGGCAGGTGAACAAAAGGGTCTGCAAACTAACTATAATGAAGCTTGACCTTAATGAGTTTCTAAGGTTCCTTTTCTCTTACCTTCACTGAGCTCAGGTTCTTGACTGGCTCGGCATCACCTGAAACTGAAGACCCAATGGAAAATCCTGAGGAAAAAAACTTGAAATGTGAGACAGGCTGCTTGCTTGTTGAGATAGTTTCTTAACTTCCTCCTTAAATTCTTGACCTTGATTGGGGGATTAGTTTCAATAGAAGTGAGGATGTCTTGAAAGAAATTCCCTTTGTCTGTGAAAGGAGACTCTTCCTCTACCTGTAATGTCTTACAAATTGAAAGACAGCTTATCAGCTTTACAGATTGCTGAGTGGTTTTTGCCACAACAGGAACAGGCATGTGCAAAGCAGCATAATGGCCAAGAACACTTACTGTTGTTAAATGCCCAATGAATCTTCATCTTGTAGAGGGGGATCTGAGGAATAGGAGGTCTTAGCCATCATTGCTTATCTAGTATGCCATTAAGACACATGTCTGAGTGGTGCTGATCCCAGCAAAGTCTCTTGTTTTCTGCTATTAATTTCCTAAAGCATTGGTCCTACCAGGACCAAACTGAACTGCCCCAGAAGTGTTATGCCTGCCAGACTATTAAAAAATAAACCAATAATGGAAGGGCTTGTTTCAAGTCTTTCTCAGTTAAAATGTCCATATAAACCATGAACGTTAACACCCAATTATCCCAATTTTTGTGATTATCTTAGTGGAAGCCTTTTTCCCCTATGGAGGTCAAGACAGTGGCCAAATCCTTATATCTAGCATTTTCTGCCACCACTAGCCTGTGGATGCCATTAGCATCAACCAAATTGAAGACATCAGTTTAATCACCCTTAATATTTTTTTCTTTAATGTCAGGTGGCACATCAGTTATAACATGGGAATCTAAGGCAATGGTGCCTCCAGACCCTATACAAGGGAATACACCCATGGGATCTGAAAACTGAGACAATCTGAGTTTGGGTTTGTGATGCAGGGGGACCTAATTCATATGCCTGACCTACAGTATCAGTAGAAGGATGGGTCATGTCTAACTGTGCTGTCCCAAGAGCAATGACATCAATATTGGGGTGACTGGCCCAAATAACTTTTCTATAACCAGGTTGAACATTTTAGCCCCACCCTTCCCTAGAAGAAATTCTAAAAGTTCTTCTAAGTAATTATCATTTGACCCCCCACACACACACACATATTAGAAACATCCCCCTGGATCATCTAAGTTCTCATTGCCTTCATCTTCATAACTGCACTTGAGTGCCTGCAGTGAAATGTCCCCGTCTATGCTCAGTATGTTTGAGCTACATTTCCAGGTTCGTCATCTAGATTTCTTAGGTGGAGCTTCACTCATCATTTGATCACCTTTGTTACCAGCATGTTTCTTCTCCTGTTACTTGATGAACTCTTCTGGCCTTGGGCAGCTTCAAAATCTGATAAAAGATTTTGAGTCGCGGAAGTTATCCTTTCTGGCCTAGCCTTTAATGCTTGAAATGAAGATGGATCTGATGAAATAAAAACTGATTTGCAATTTAAATTACCCAATATTTACAATGACAATGCTATCAAGAAAGTTTGAAAAAGGATGACTGAAATGACTAACTTCATAAAAATCATGCTTGATTTTAAATTATGATAAAGCCTTCAATGACCAGAAAGTAGTACCCCTGTTTCTCCTGAGAACCAAGTGTTTGGTAAACTATTTTGCTGAAAAAAAATTTTGCCAAGCTAAGTTATCATCCTTGATTAAAATTGCCTTATAAGATATTAAAACTGACAGCCTTCTAAGCAATTAACTATGCAGCATATTAATTAATAGACCTGGAAATGATAGTTACCATGACCAAAGGAATGTTATTCCTGAACAAGTACCTAACTATAAAATGGCTAATCCTAGTCTGGGCTCTTAGTCCATGTATATCAGTGATGGCGAACCTATGACACACATGTCAAAGGTGACATGACATGACATTTTGGGTGATACACCAGCGTTCACCAACACCCAAGTTACCAAAGAAACTGCTTTTGCATTCATTGCTTGTATGAAGTGCACTGGATTATTTTGTGCCAGGAGCCAGTTCAACAATAATGATGCAGAGGTAAGGAAGTTATTAAACACAAAGGGCAGGATTCACGAAGGCTTGCACAGAGTGTAAGAGATGTGTAACACTCCATGCAAGCCTTGCAATCCAGGAACAGCCCTAAACTCCGTGTAAGAGACCAGCTAAAACGTCTCTTACACGGACTGGGCGTGGACATGCTAAATACATCACTTGCAGCCAAAAGGTATGCAAATTAGGTATATTAGCGATCCACAAAGCAGAAACCAGCCTGTGTAAGAGACGTTTTAGCTGCAGAAATGTACTCAGTTGACAACTGAGTACGTTTCTGCAAATTCCACAATGGAGCCATGTCAGCTCCAAATAAAGGGTGCATATGTCTCAGGCAGCATGCCAATGGCCAAATATGTGGCCATTGGCAAGGTAACCCGATGTGCTGTATAAAACATAAAAATGAAGGTTATAAAACCACAAATGTGGGTTTCATGCAATACATGGAATGACAATGCAGGGACCAGCAGACCTAAAACAACATGGCCACCATGTAGTGGTTGCTAAGGGGGGAAGCTGAGTCTAAGACATGAAACTAAGCATTAGTAGGCAATCTCATGTAAATGAGGGTTAGGATACTGAATCTCACAGTCACATAGCAAATGAGCACAGTCTGAGTAGTGTAAGAGATACATAAGGGGGAGGAATAGAGTAGGAGATAGGTGACATCACAGGGGGGAATGGTAGAAAGAAATGCAGTTCTTTGGAGGTCAGTGTAACATGACAGATGACAGACACAGATCATGGAAAGAGGTGTGCCACAAGATAAGTCAGGGAAAGTCAAGAAATGGAAGGTGTACACTGTTACTTACACCAAAGTTTCTTGCTGGGCGTGCATGCGCACGTGTGCGTGCCATGAAGCGCGAGTAGGGCAGTGTGCGTGCGTGTAAGGCAGACTGAGCATGTGGGAGCATGTTGGGAGATGTTTAACACTGTTTGCACTGGTGTGCACATGTGTAGGGCAGGCTGAGCATGTTGGAGGCTGTTGGCAGATGTGTAACAGTGTTTGCGTGGGTGTGCACGCGTTTTAACCCGAATAAGTAGATTCTGAACCATGTAAGCACGTGTGCGCGCATGTAAACCACTGTGAGTGTGTTTCTGCTAGTATGCACGTTGCTCCCCCCTGAGGAAACAGAAAGGAAAAAGGAAGCAACAGAATTAGTAGGAAGCTAGCAGGGATAACTGCTGAAGCTAGCAGGTGAAAACAATTAGAAGCAGGCAATTACACAGGCAGAATATTAGCCCAGCCCAGCACTTAAAACTCTGCAAACAGTAGTGCAGGATGTTTCTCTTAAGAGACACTGCAAGACAGGAGTAAGCTAAAAGAAGTGAAAACTGAAAAAGCTTCACTCAGAGCAGAAATGTTAGGGGCTGCCATAGCTGTCATAATGAGACATAGGCGACTTGCTGAGGGTGGTGACAATGCAGATGGTGCCAGACAACCCACAGTGAGGAGACGGAGAAGAGTGTACAGGCCCAGGGCCACCTACCACGGGTTACATGAGCTGGAGATAGTAGAGTGCTATAGAGTGGACAGAGAGCTCCTGCAGCAAATTGTTGAGCTGTGCAGGCCACGCCTCACACAAAGAACCAACAGAGGGGAACCCATCCCAGTGGAAACCAAGGTATGTGTTGGCCTAAGAATACTAGCAACAGGTACCTTCCAGAGACCAACTGGCGATATGATGGGGATATCACAGGCATCAGCCTCCAGGGTACTGCACCAGTTCCTGGATGCCATCTCAGCACATGTCGGTGATCATGTATGTTTCTTCAATGCCCATGAGGTATTGGCCAGCAATATGCGTCTCTTCCAGCAAATAGCGGAATACCCTGAGGTAGTGGGTGCAATAGACTGCATGCACATATGCATCAAAGCACCAGCCGGTGAGCGGGGTAGGGCCTACATTAACCGCAAGGGCTTCCCCTCCATCAACTGTCAGGTCATGTGTGATGCCCAGGGCATAATAATGAATGTGTGTGCTGGCTGCCCTGGGAGTTACCATGATTCCCACATCTGGCATTTGACGCAGCTGTACCAGACATTTGCCAATGGGGACATCCCACACGGACACCTAGTGGGGGATGCAGGTTATGCACTGGAGCCGTGGCTGATGACACCCATCAGAAATGCACACACACCTGAACAGGAACGCCATAATGAGGCACATGCACAAACACGTAATGTAATAGAGCATGTGTTTGGGCTGCTCAAGTCACGGTTCTGGTGTCTGGACACATCTGGTGGAGCCTTGCAGTACACACCAACTACATGTACCCAAATTGTCATGGTATGTGCTATACTGCATAATATGATCTTGCAAAAACAGCTGCAGCAGGACCAGCATAGGGCCGGGCCAAACAGCCCCCCACCATTGCCAAGGCCATCACAGGCAGAGCGTGACTCAGAGGAGGAACAACCTGAGCCTGCCCCAGTAGGCAGAAGGAGGCATGCCCAGTATGCCCTGGCCTTGGCAAAGAGGCAACACATAGCACATACACTGGCTCAGTAGGAACCCTGGGAATAATACCCCCTCTGGCTCACTCAAATAATAACATGGATGCCTAAAATGACATGACCTGCTCACAAACATGTACAGGGAAGTGTAATATGCGCATCCGATAGAGGCAGCCCTGCAGCACCACCTGAGGCATGAATGCCATGTATTAAGTAATGTAACACCATGTACTATATGCACACCTGAGCACCCTGACTAACATCCACCCTCACCAAGCATGAAGCCACAAAATGACGATGGGATGATCAAGTGCAATAACTGGCTGAAGTAATGCAGTTAGACAAAGGGGAGCCAATGTGTTTCAGGCTGGGAAGACATGCGGAGCATGACATGATGCACCACCTGCTAGGGGTGGTGTGCACCTATCATTCCATGCCCCATGGATACTGGCAAAGGCTGTCAGTACCCACAGCATGCCCTGAATATGTAAGTCTCAAAACAAAAACCCACCGTCATAGGTACCACAAGGGATAGGAACCTATATGTAATGCTACCCAATGCCAGAAGTCTAAACAGCAAGATGTGTGCAGTGTAAACGCACACAGTATGGAGAATGTAGATATCAGTCCTGTAATAGAGAACTGGGTCAAGGCTCACATCAGCACCCTAACACTACCAGGTCACACCTCATACTGTGCTGTACAACCGCAAAACATGGAACAAGCTACAAAAGGAGGGTGACTAGCAATAAATGTCAAGGATAACCACACCCCCATGTTGGTACCACAACAAGAATCAGCATGGATTAGCCATGGTCAAATACCAGTATATAGCCAGCTGCAGACTACTGTCCTAATACCAGGAACTGCACCTGGCCTATGTTGGAATACATGAATATATCAAGCCCCAAAAACAACATTATATTGCTTGAGTGAAAATACCCAGACATACACCGGGAGCATTATACTAGCACCAACACAGTTGGAGAAAAGTTCCCAGAATCCATAAACAAAAATGCCCAGGAACAATGTATCACTCCCACAAGAGTGGTAAGCATACTGGATGTGATAATCAGCAACATGTGTACTGGATGGCAAGATGAGAAGTGTATCCTTCACTGGTAAGACCAGACCATAGAGTAATAACACTGGATATACACATCCTGACCCCAGTCCCTGGCCAGAATACCACAGTGAAAAATATGTGTAAAGCATAGGTTGCAGCCCTCCAAACTGATGTTGAATCCATGAAAGGCCCTGTGCAAGTGCAGAATATGGGACACACCGCAGAACATGTTATACAGACATTCCATGAACACAGCCAGGAATGCTTGGAGTATGTAGTCACAAATAACAACAACACACAATGCCATACATGCAGGCATCTGGCATGCTAGACTCCAGCCATTACCAAACCATGCAAGAGAATGAGGAAGCTACCACATGATAGAGCAAACATAAAAAGGGAAGTAATCACTGACCAGTAGTATGGCAATAACATATGTCCACACATACAATCCACTAAGTCCAGCCACAACAAGTAGAATCTGTGAATCCAGAGGCAATGTGACACCTGTCCCAAGTACACAGACAACCACAACCCCCCCAATAAATACAAATATATGTGATAGATGCAACCATGTATCCAAACCAGAGGTTGAGCTCCCCAACTCAGTACTGTCAAAACTAGTCAGGAGGAGAAGGTAACCACATACACCACAAACCCAATCCCACATAGACCTACAACAACTGTAAACCAAACACATAAACACAGAAAAATATTCCCGGAGGCCCTAATTACAAACACACCACACCAACAGAAGCCTCCAAAGCAGATCACAAGCAACCACAACCTCCAAACATAGCACATGCAACGAATAGTACACAAAGCTGGTGTGCCAAACAGTCACAGGCCAGAAGGAGAAACAACATGTCTGATACAGTTGTAATAGGTGTCTGTATAGGCAGACACACTGCTGTCCCACTCACCAGACTGAACAAGGGAAAGGGTAGAATAAGCTGCCTGTAGGTTGCCACAAAATGTCACATAACACAAGTGCGCAGGTCACCCCAAAGCAAGCAGAAATATGATGCACTCAATGTCCATGCTGGTGTGAATGACCTGAGATGTACCTCCCTGGACTACATGAAAAGAGACATGGATGAGCTCTCTGAGTATGTACCCCAGGCCGGTATGACACTGGCTGTGTGCAGCATCCAACCCTCACCAAGAATGATGCCACAGTACAAACACAGAATGATCATGTTTAACAGCTGGCACAGTTAAAGCTGTCAGTCCAAGAGGGTCTAATGTCTGTCTGCTTGAGATGTCAAGCATGACAAGCCATGCTGCTGTTCCAGGGATGGCTTGCGCCTGTTACCCCTGTGCGTCTGGATACTGGATAAGGCCTTTGCCACCTCCATAGAGCCATATGTAGGCAAGGGCAAAAAGACTACCCACCACCCTAGAAAACATAAGTGGTAAGAAACATAAGGGTAATGCTGACCAACGCCAGATGTGTAAACTGCAATATGCATGCCCCTGAGGCACTTCCCATTATGGAGAACATCAATGTCTGTGCAGTGACAGAAGCCTGCTGCAAGCCTAGTGATAGCACACCAGCACTGCCAGGTTATACCACATATCATGTGTTATGGCCCCAACACCTGGACCAAAACATCAAAGGAGGGGGAGTATCCATATGCAGCACAGACACCCATATGGCCAGGTAACTGACAATGCACAAAGCAGCGGAGACCACCCATGTGCACCTAAGTGTAGTCAAAACTGCTGTACAGTCTGTAGCATGCGACAGACCACACTCACACACACAGGAACCCCACCCAGACATCCTGAAGATACTGGACAGTATGAATGTCCCACCAAATACCAGACAAGGTACACACAAATTACCACATAGGTGGCAAACCATTATGTATGCAAGGAGTAATCAGGGACCTAGGGACACAAGTCGACAGTAATCTGTCATGTGACTCTCACAATGCCAATGTGGCTAGGAAGATTGTCAATATTGGACACCGTATCATGAAAGGATTCACATCTACATCAACAGAGGTCACTGTGCCGCTGTACTGTTCCCTTATCAGACCCATAATCTAGTACAATGACTCATATGGGATGTACCGTATGTGACACCTGCAGCGGTTCGGAAGACCTCATAGTTACCCCACCAAGAGGATAAAGGGTGTGAAATATATGTCATATGCTGCCTGGCTGTAGACACCCCAGCTGAATGCAGTCACAGACTGCCTACACAGAGGCATTGTATGTCTGTTGTACAAGGCCATGTCCAACACAGGAGTAATGGACATGCTCCACCACAGGAAATCAAAGCCATTGGAGCTGTGAGAGTGACAGATATCAGCCTCAACACATAATGAAATAAGATGTGCTGGAGGGACAGATACATAACCCAGAGGCCCCCCACACCCAGAAACAGGATCCCAATCCATGTTAGGCAGAGCCCCTCACTGACACCCCTCAACAGGAATATTGCCAAGTGGATGGATGATCGTACATGTATACTGACGGTCTTCACTGTGTCACGACCAGACAGAGGCACAGTAAAGAAATTCATAAATGGCCATAATAGAAACATAGCAAGGGGTGGCAAAAGACACACACACTCTGGCTAGGCTTACTAATGCCCTAGGGTGGATAGCCTAGTATGAACCTATGAACCTATGAAGATACAAATTGTACAGGACACTAAGGATAATCACAAGGCTTACCTAAATGATGGTAGGAACCATGTTGAGCATCCACAGATATGTTCCGAATCACACAGATATTACAAACAACATACCAAACACACACACATATTGCTAACATACAACCTGACAGGTGCAGTGCAAATAACCCCCCCCCCCAGACTGCAAAATATCTATCCCAGCAGACTGCTGGTCCCCTGACATTGCAGATGCTGAGGTAACAGCCATCATCTGCAAAGCAAAACACACAGCAGCAAAGGTATGTGATGGTGTCCTGGGCTGAGGCCAACATGGACTTTAAGAATAATGGAATGCCAAATCACACTACTGCCCAATGTCAGCCTTACCACAGGATATGTACCCAAAGAGCAGTGTACAACAACAGTGGTCCTTCACAACAAAGGTGTTGCCTGAATGGATACTGCAAACTACCACCCCAGGATCCTGACAAGCTTGGTCTGCACAGCTATGGAAAGGATCAGTATGTACCGCAGACAGAAGGCTATTGTGGATATACTGATATTGGACCCTACACAGTGTGGCTGTCGTAACTGCAGATCCTGCTCCTAAATGTTTGACCCATTTGAAGCAGTCATTATGGTCATTGATGAGGGCAGTGTGGTCCACACAGCGTAGCTGGACCGTGCATATGCTTCTAGACAATACCGTATGAGTTCTGTATGGATATGTCCACCAGCTTAAATATATACCCCTATGTCAGTAGAGGGGTTGCAAACCAGACCAAGGACAGAACTGACATGGTCAGACATGCCACATCCATGTCAGACTACAAAGCAGATATGAGTGGCATCCCACAAGGCCTGGTCCTGGGCCCCCCCCGTTCTGTATATATGTCCCATAGGTATAAGCCAACATGGAAGGACTGTGACTGAACATGTATGCAGAGGAGTACAAACAGCCCACCATATCTGACCCCCAGCTGACACAAGCAACCCACAAAAGGGCCACCTACAAACAGACAACTGGAGCCATGTCAGCAAGCTAATTGCAGAACTGTGTATAGACAACCACCGTGGATATACAGTAAGTGCCCACAAATTACCACACAGGTGTTAACCCATGACGTACCTAACATGTAATGAGAGACCTGGGTACAAAAGGTGATAGATATCCTGCACTGGACAAACATGTGGCTGTAGTGTTCGCAGAAACATATACTATATACCCACCCAAACATGAAGGTTGGCAGATGTAGATAAGGGGATGTCACTGTGGCTCTGCAGTCATCCTCCATCAGCATCACAATTGACTACAATAGCCCCTGTGGGATATACCTCAGCAGACACCTCCATCAACTGTAAAGTCCACAACAGTACCCCACCAGGAGTAGCAAAGAACATGAACAGATGCCATGTGTTGCCTGAGTAAACAAACTGCAGCCCCACACACTGCCATACTGCCCAGCTACAGACAAGCTGTGCCTGATGTATGAAGCCATGTACAACCTGGAATCAATGAACATGCTGCACCTTGTACAATCTGAATGGCAGTGAGCTATGCACATGAGAGACCTGAACCCCAGCACTGACATACATAGGACAAACTGTACAGAATGATCCATAACACAGAAGGCACCCCCACTCTTCAGTAAACTCCCGGTACAGGTCAGCAAGAGAGTCACTTATCGACACCCCTCAAGAGGAATCCTGATGAGTGGATGGGAGATGGTAGGCTAACCCTGGGTATCACTGTTATGTCAGAGGTAGACGGAGGTACAGTATACTAAACATGACATATGTCATGGCAAAGTCCAGTTACAATGTGTGTCGAAGGACAAACACACCCTGTGACTAGCATCAGAAATGGCCTAGGTAACATCGCTAGTGTTTGCCAATGTCCACCCATGTTGTGGAATACACTACCAATGTTGGATGAGCCTGGTGTAGGTAGTCCATATCTGAACATAATGCAACATGGTCATATGTGCACATCTGGCCCCTACACAGTCTGTTGTGCTCACTATGAAGATGTCAAGCAGTCATAGAACTAATGCCCAGGATACTGTCCACCACAGTGAAAGTACTGAACCAGTACACTATACGGTACTATAGTGTTAGGTCATTATGAAAGTATGTTGAAAACTGTCTGCAAAGTATCCCATGCAATCCCTGCAGGCACAGTATAATCCCTGTTGTGGCAGACATGAAGCAGTTGGCCAGTTAGTACACAACATGACACCCAACACACAACCATAAATGTGAGATATTGTTGAAGTTCACACACACCCAAATATGTGGTGGACTTCAGAGTGCAACATATGGAAAGCTCACACTGGGCATGCTCGCACACTTTGATAAATGAGGCATATGTCAGACACCATGCCATGGAAAGGCTGAATTGGGCATGCTCACACACTTAGGCCATATCTCCGTTTAGCAGTTGGCCACACATATCTGGTATTTGTACGTGTCAGTCCAGGAACCAACCACAACACAGCAATCTGCCCAGTGCACACAGTAAATGACTACAGAGACATAAGTGATATAGTGGATCGCCGTCATATGCAAACATCTTCCACAGATACACAAGTTGGTCATAGGAACAGGGAATGCTATGGCAATAAATACCTGCAAACAGTAGAACAGCAAAACAAATATTGTGCATCCGACAATTGAACATATGGGTGTAGAGGTCAATACTAAGCTTGTTGCCCTAGGGAATGACAGCTCAGCCAGAGTGTGCTTGGCATCTGCATCCCCAGTACAGTAGGCTACTGTGCCACTGTAAAGTAGGTCACATAAGGCAACATGTGAGGCTAGTGAGCTGTGCCTCTGTCAAGCAGGGGCACCGTGGAGGTCCCAGGGATTAAATGTGCTAAGCCACAGCCATGTTGTCGGTGTGTGCTGGAAGAGGGTTGCTGAGGATCTCTAACAGTAAGTGTCCATCAATAACAGACTGAGGGGAGCCCTATCTGCATTCTCTGGACAATTCCACTGTCAACACTGTGTTGTGATGATTATGTGTGAATGAAGTGCCATGCCAGAACTGTTCACAGATGTCCTCCCTCTGTGGGCTACAGCTCTGCAATGTATTAGCTCACTCTGTCTGTTGTGCGGCTCATATATGGCTGGTGTACACCTGACAGGTGTCTTGTTGTGGAGCAGTCATGGGTATATGTGGGATAGCATGATCAATGCAAACCGTACATATGCTCATAGAATGCAATTGTCAAGGATTATGCTGAGTGGCCAGTATAGTCCCCCAGCATGGGTCCTTTGAAGTCGTCCACCCCAGTCTTCACAAGTGTAGAGTCTGCTTGTGCTAAATACAGTTTGTGTGCAGTGACAACCTTGCCTGGGGGTGGAGATGGGTTATGGATGTCCAGGGAAAGGTGGGTATGGTCAGATATCAACAATGGTGGTCTACCTCTGGTGTGGAACAGTGAGTACCCACATTGCAGATGGACAGGTGCAATATGTATTCCCCCATGTGGCTGTGGTGTGTGGTTCTGCCATAGCACATGGACCCACAAATTGTACTGGCTGTTGGGTAAAGTGGTAGAGGCCTGAGTAGTTCTCACACACAATATGCCTGCACCTGATGTTAACAACTGGAATGGTGTATGTGAACACCTGCCTATCCCGGCAGTGTTCCCAGGGAAGCTAAGTGTGTGTCCTGGATGTGGGTGTGGTGTTCTGGACTGGTTGTGTTGTGTGTTACAGGTCCTGTGGTCACAAAGCATGGTATAGAACATAACCTGCCAGTGCGATGTGCATATCTGACCCTGACGTAGGTGGCTGCAAATGCATATATATGCTATCCCCCACCTGACAGGTAGTACTACATGTACATACCTCTGTAGAAATAAAGATGTCAGCACCCTATAAATACTGCAGGTGCAGAACAGATGCCCAGTAATTTGGATAGTGCGCTCTGCTAATGCGTCTCCCTCAAGTGTCATAATATAGTTAGGTAGGGATTTGAATCCTGCAAATGCTCAGTGTGTGTGTGTGTGTGTGTGTGTGTGTGTGTGTGTGTGTGTGTGTGTGGGTGGGTGAGTGGGGTTTGTGTGTGTGAAAGTCTGTGAGAGGGAAATGTCCCTTTTGGCAACTGGGAAAACACACTACAGGATGCACATTCCCCTTTCTAAACACTGATGATGTCAACACCCTATAAGTACAGCAGGAGAAGGGAAACCTCCCAGTAATTCGAATAGCTTGCTCCGCTAATGCATCTGACATGAGTGTCATAACATAGTTAGGTAGGGGTTTGAATCCTGTAAATGCTCAGTGTGTGTGGAGGTGGTTAGTGTGTGTGCAAGTCTGTATGAAAGAAATATCCCTTTTGGCAACTAGGAGAACACACTACAGGATGCACATTCCCCTTTCTAAACACTGATGATGTCAACACCCTATAAGTACAGCAGGAGAAGAGAAACCTCCCAGTAATTCGAATAGCATGCTCTGCTAATGCGTCTGTTATGAGTGTCATAACATAGTTAGGTAGGGGTTTGAATCCTGCAAATGCTCAGTGTGTGTGGAGGGGGTTAGTGTGTGTGCAAGTCTGTATGAGGGAGATATCCCTTTTGGCATCTGTGAAAGCACTCTACAGGATGCACATTCCCCTATCTCAGCACGGATGATGTCAGCACCCTATAAGTACAGCAGGAGAAGGAAAACCTCTCAGTAATTCGAATAGCGCACTCGGCTAATGCGTCTCTCCCGAGTGTCATAATATAGTTAGGTAAGAGCTTGAAACCTGTAAATGGCATGAGTGTGTGTTTGGATGTGGGGACTCTGTGTGTGTGCAATTCTGTATGAAAAATATGTGCTTTTTTGAAATCAGGAGATCACACTACATGATGCACATTACCCTTTCCAAACAGTGATGATGTCAGCTCCCTATACATACAGCTGGAGAAGAGACATCTAGTAATCAGAATAGCGCAATCTGCTACAGCGTCACTCTCAAGTGCCATGACATATTTAGGTAGGGGTTTGAAACTGCAAGTGGCAAGTGTGTGTGTGTGTTTGGATGTGGGGAGTTTGTATGTGTGCATTTCTGTATGAAAAACATGTTAGTTTTGGCAATCAGGAGATCACACTACCTGATGCACATTACCCTTTCAAAACACTGATGATGTCAGCACCCTATAAGTACAGCCAGAGAAGAAGAGCCATCTAGTAATCCGAATAGTGCACTTCGCTAATGTGTCTCTCTCACGTGTTGTGTCTTAGTTAGGTAGGGGTATGAATCCTGCAAATGGCAAGTGTGTGTGTGTGTGTGTGTGTGTGGCTAGTAGGGTGTGTGTAAATGCAAGTGTGAAAGAACAGATCCTTTTGGCAAATACTACAATACACCAGATGCTGCATATTCCCCCAGTAAACACAGGGGATGTCACCACACTATCAGCACAGCCAAACAGGGCTAGTTGGCCAGTAATGCCAATAGTGCGCTCTGCTACTGGGTCTATTACCATTGTCAGAGTACAGATAGGTATGTTTTGGTAACCCACAACTGCCACGTGTGGTTGTGTCACACATTATGACCTTGTGTGGGTCTTTGTGCATAACAATGCATGCCATTGCCTAAACCAGCAATGGCATTGCACACATGATGTATGTGTGTGACGCACATAAATACCTGTGACCTGCAGTAGTTACCATGTCTGACACATGCCTCGAGTGGATAAATGGTATTTGCAATGTATAACAATATGACTGTGTCTTACTCTGCAGGGGCCGCACACGGCATGTGTCTAAACAGTGTGGGTGTATATGGTAAAATACCTACAGCAGGGGATACACATCTGGTCTGGGCCATATAGTCTACATGTAGTCGATGTACAGGTGCTGCATGTTCCCACCTGTTGTGGGAGTGGTAACATGTCATTCCACTGCAATTCAGTGACCACATGCTGTGAACCCTTCAACTAGTGTGTTGTAGCTACAGTAATGCTCATGCACAATGTTTGGCTGGATGCAGTCAAGCCATATAAAGACAGTTCATGAGACTGTCATATTGCCAGTGTTGTTATGGAGGATAGGTGGGTTTCCTGTGTATGGGAGGGTTGTGTGTGCCAGGCTATGAACCAGATGGCAGTCCGACACACAGTTAGCTGCACATGATTAGGCCCTGATGCTTTGTGCTGTGCCAACAACCTGGAGGTGTGTGTATCTGTGGTGCCTTGGGATACCACCCCCCTGTCCATGTGTGTTACATGTGTAGGGGATGACAGGCATGGTATGAGGCATAACCTGGCAGTGATGGGTTGCACCTGTGAGCCATGAATCAGGACTCTGGTACTGCACAGACATTGCAGTTCACCGTGCTGAGGACAGTGTCCAGTGCATGCATCTTGCGGTGTACACTGCTGGTATTGTGTAGCAGCACTGTTAGTGTCCTAACCTGTGTGATACCCACGGAGGTGGCTATATAATCCGTGTCCTGCAGCATAAGGCAGTATGTGTGTATCAAGGAGCTTCGCCAATATACATCGGGCCATGGGTGTCACGTGCTAGCTGACCCTTGCACATCATTGTGGCTTCCCTAGCATGTAAGCACACATTGACAGCCAGCGGATACCCTATGAATGACATTGGAGACTGAGCAGAATGTAGACATACAACACCCTTCCTACATATAGTGGTAGCATACCTTTTGAGGGTATGTTGGCAACCAAGATCAGGCTCATACTGGCCGTTGCCACATGCTGAGAGATCCATTCTATGTTCCCTATCATGTAGTCCAGGGAGGTATGTCTCAGGTTATCCATAGTGGCATGGTCAATGAGTGAGTCATATGTGTCCATGCCTCTGACTGACCTGTATGCATGTGTTCTGTGGTGGTCCATAGTGCCCCTGAGGCATATCACTGTGACCTTCACCAGATACAGCCTGTTGAGCGGGACCCCAATGCAGCACCCAAGACAGGTACCTGACACATCTGTAGCAGATGTGTTGTGTAGCCCTACAGGCTGTGAGTGTGTGGCACACGGGATGTGTGTGCCATGTGTGGCATCTGCTCTGTTCCAATGGAACATATGCCTGTGTGACAGCTGCGGAGGTGTGTGATGCTCAGGCAGGATGCTATTCTGAGTCCCCACGTATGCCCCAGTGTGTTTAGCATGCTGTCAGTGCGTGTCTATGTCTGACTTGTATTGTAGTCACTGTAATATGACATGCCACCTGACAGGGTATGGCATTACTGGGTTCAGAGAGCTCAGTCCCCAGATTGGCTATGTGGTGGCATCCCACACATGTGTTGTACGTTCCTGGCCAAGGGTGATGGCTGACTGCATACATGTGGCAGCTGTGACATTGCCACATGACTCACATAAACCACAACTGGACCATAGAGGTGATTCACAGGTTACCTTTGCACATGCTACCCTAGTAGTGTGATTGCCATAGTGAGTACCAACACATAGGGCCAATGGGGAACAACATACTGAAGGTGTGTATGTGTGGGTGTACTGCTAGTGTTTCATAGCACTGGCATATATGACTGCACACGTGGGTAAATGCCAGGTAAGACATGTGCAATGTGTCACAGGCAACATACATGCGAACAGGATGGACAGTGACGTTCTGTCATGTGTAAACTTGACATACGTATCGTATGCTATGCAGATGTCACTAGGAGTCCACAGAAGCACTGTAACTCTGCATTGCAGGTGTAAGCAGTGTTCCAGGGAACCCCAAGCGAACATGCATGCAAACAAAGCTACAGTAAGCAGGGCTGGAAGTAGTTCATTGTACAACAAAGAATGGGTAACACTAACAGTAAGTAACAATGCAAATATGTAGGCACTATCAACATGTACCCAGGAATACACAGCGCAGATGCCCATGGTAGAACTGATATGTCATAGTTAATTGTGATTTGGATTACATTGGTACTGCACACATATCAACATGCGCAAACATCCACATTGCATAGTCGTTGTGGGCAACTTGACACCATTACTGTACATGTCCATCATTGCATATCACTACTTGCATTAGCTTCCCCCCTATGCTACCCATGTATGTGGCTATCTGTTGACATCCTTACCACCGGCATGCAATTGTGTGCAGCTGTTACACTTTGGTATGTACTATGGGTGCAGATAACAATTCAGGACATTCATACGGTTACTGTATCAGGCATGCTGGAATATACACACAGTCATATCAGCACACTGTACTGTTACCAACATGATACTACTAATACACTTCTATGTAGTCACCCTGTGCATCAGCAACGTGTTTACCTGTTCCCGCAATGATGTTGGAGATTGCAGGAGGTGGCACAGTGTCATCATATGCACAGGGTGTGAATTAGGTATGCCTGAGTCTGCCACTGATACCACCAATTGACATGTGTGTGTATGTGTGTTGGTGAGGGACAGCAGTACAGGGTGGGGCACTGTTGGTGCAGTGTGTGCGTGTATGTGGTCACCCTAGGTGTTAACATTTCGCATGTGTGTATGCACACACACACAGTACCACCTCATGGCTGCCATATACAGGGGTTTGTGGACAGCCACAGACTGCACCTGGCAGGTCATACAGATCAGTGTCTGTGGGCACGGACATGGTACCTGTGCCTGGCAGGGGTGCTACGGACCCTATCCAGTACTAAGCCAGACTGGGTACTGTCATCAGAAATGGGACTGTGTTGACTGGACACAGGTCTCTGTTGGGACTGTCCAGAGCCACGTGCACGTGGTCTCCTGGGGCGTTCCGATGACAGCACAGACCCAGCATTGCTGGGGCTGCTGCTAGCACTATGGGGGCGTGCACGGGCATGTTGTCATCCACGCCGACTGCCAGCTGCTGCTGTTGCTGGCATACGGCCACGTTGATGCCGCAACCACCCACCATTGCCCTGGCTCATGGACATTTGGTTGTGGAACTGCTGTAATATTTCCCCACAGCATCTGTCTATGACATCGGTGAAATTACGGATAGCATCCGCGATGTCACGCATACTGTCAGTCATGGCTGTGCGACATGCTCTCAGCTCCCTCAGACCTTGTCTGGTGTACCTTTCCATACGCGACTGTGCCTGCATGACAGCCCGAAACATAGCTGAGGTTGACAGACGTCTTTGGGCACGTCTGCCAGAGGCAATACGCCCACGGATGCCCCCACAAGAACCCATGGGCAACTATCTGTGTGGTACCATCGCAAGACCCTGCCCATGGCTGCTGTGTGGGGAAGCATGTGCCACAGATACCACATTACCCTGGTCAATGCCCACTGTATCCTGTCAATCATCTAGGGACAATGGTGACAAATGATGTACTGGCAGGATGACTGTGTGCAATGATGGGGTTGACAGCTGTGTACTGTCAATTGGCTGACCAATGGTGGACCCTGACACACCTTCCTGTACCATTACACAGATATCATCATTACCAGTACCTGTGGCACCAGATTCAGGTTCCCTGCTGCAGGACACCAGAGCAGCACCAGAACCTGTGGGAAGAAGACAGGAAACACAGTTTACAGTGTCCACACAATGTTACCAGTGATGCACTTATGCACACATGCACACATGCACACATGGACACATGCACACATGCACACATGGACACAGGCACACATGCACACATGGACACAGGCACATATGCACCCATGCACACGTGGACACATGCACACAGGCACACATGCACACATGCAGACATGCACATGTGGACATTTGCACACGTGGACACATGCACACATGCACACATGCACACGTGGACACATGCACACATGGACACATGCACACATGCACACGTGGTCATGTGTACACATGCACACATGCACACGTGGACACAGGCACCCATGCACACATGCACACATGCACATGTGGACACAGGCACACATGCACACATGCACACATGCACACGTGGACACAGGTACACATGCACACATGCACACATGGGCACAGGCACACCTGCACACATGCACACATGCACACCCAGCAGTATACACACAGAGCACTACTGAGTTACACTAGTGTTACTACCACTATCAGGACTATTATAGGTATTGTTAAACACACTCACCAGCATGGATGGCCTGCCTTGCTGTAACCCCGGAGGGACCTGCAGAAATGATGAGATTAATATCAGTGGGCACAACTGTGCCATTGATACTGCATATGATACAGTGCAATAGTACACCAGTTGCCTTTCACACGTCAGATGCTGATATTGCCAATATCACACATGCACAATTACATACTATGATTACAGCTACATACCACGGACACACCTTACACATGCATAAACTAACAGTGTACAGAACAGTCAAGTGTGCATATGGCATATTACCTGCATGCTCCATGTCGTGCTGCTGTGTGGATCCAGCCTCCATCATGATGCAGGTGTATTGCTGTTGCTGTTCTGGGGCTGGAGCCACAACACTTAGGAATAGCCCCTTCAGTCTGGTGAGGGGGGGATGTGTGGCCACCCCACCTCCTGTGGCAACCTGTTGCCTGTGGATATCGGACGCACGCTGACAGACATTTCTGATTAAATCACTGCAGTGATGTCGTACCTGCTCATATGTCCTATTATGCGTGCCAATGTCATTTACCCTATGGACAAGGTCTTGCCACAGTGCAGCCCTCTCCTGCTGATTCTGACTGGTGCGGGAAAACAGTATGTCATACTCTCGCACCAGGCTCTGGTGTATCTCCTCATCTTCCACTGCAGAGTAGGCGGGATTACGCTGACGCGCCATCTCCCTGGAAGAGAACACAAACAGGATACAGAAGACTATGTCAGCAATATATGGCACACATACTATACATGATACTCATGTGTAGTGATATACTACTACTCCCATATGTTGCATGTGTGTGTCTCATGGTGGATACACAAGTACATGGCCAGATATCAGTGCTCAGCCAACACCTGTGCAACAATACCTGCCACATTCCACACAACATAGTAGCATGCCCCATCGGTCAGCACACACTGACAGGTCCAATGCACAACCTCACTCTGGGGGTTCATCCCAAGGTACTGTATGTGGGACACCATCCACTAGTGTGATGTGGACACAAGTTACTCTGCCTGGATATACATATCCCACCACCACTACCAGCACAGTAGACTACTTTGATATGTATGTGATTAGACAGTTATTCACTTGTTAGGACTGAGATGGTATCCAAGCAGCACACTGGGCAGTGGAAGCCACAACCCACACTGCTGACCCCTTTGCAAATGCTTACCATGGACATCCCACAGATTGCATTGATCTTGCACACACATTTATAACCCAGACCCTATGCACAAAGGTTAGGCATCCTGTCCGGTGGACCCCAGACAGAGGCAGATTGTATAACAATAGCAGGAGGCTACTGCAGGACAGAGCAGATTCACATTAAGGGAAGGCATCTGTGGTCAGCACTGGTACTACGCTACGGTTTCTCATAACAACGGCCATGGCCTACTCTGGGAGGGAAATGGCCACAAACACTATGGATAACCACAAGGCCTTCTTCAGTTATGTTACACATATGGACCAAATTCCTCAGATATGCTCTACATTAATACACACCTACTTAACATTCACCAAACACATAGATATTGGCAACATTCTTGCAGACAGGTTCGGTGCACGTATCCCCCCTCCTTCTCCCCCACCAGTTGAAATACTTATCACAGCTGTATATAACCTCCCTATCATCTCACATGTCCAGGTGAGGGCCGCCCTCAGCAAAGCAGAACACACAGCATCACTGTGACCTGATGGTATCCGTGGATGTGTGCTACATGCACTCCAAGAGGACATACAACCGCATATGAGACTGATAATTAATCTTGGCCGTACTACAGGATATGTACCTGGACACTGGCATACAGCAACAGTGGTCCCACACCACTAAGGAGGCACCTCTACTGACCATTGGAGCTACCAGATCATATGCATAACCGGCCTGGTCTGCTAAGCTATGGAATTATTCAGTATGGGACGCATATGCAGTGATATTGGGTACCTGCAGACACTTGTTCCCAGCCAGTTTGCCTTTGTGATGGGCTGATTCTGCCTTTTGAACCTGGCTGACCTTTCAAAACAGTCACTATAGCCATTGCTGAGGGCAACGCACAGACAACTGCTGCCAGGATCATGGCCTAACACTGATTGACATGTAATGTATAGTCATCCCCTTTTGGTGGAACTACGTACACACAGGATATTACATGGACATACCTATAGATACAGACCTATGACACATTTGGAGGGTTCACAGTATGCAGACTATTAACCTGCTACTTTACATTACCTGTGTTTGTTGCAGCTGGTTGCGTTACCACTGCTTCTGCTTCCTGCTGCTGCTGGTACGGCTTGCTTCTGTCACTGCTGACAGCTTAGACTCACAGTGTGTAGCGTGTGTTTTTTTTGTTTTTTTTTCTCTGTCTCTGTCTGTCTCTCTCCCTCTGTCTACTTCCAGACAGTGCAATGAACATATTGCATGTGTGGAGTGTTAGTACAGGATGCTTTTGTAGGTATCTGCATAGGTCCATGTGATGGCCTCTGCACCAATTGTAAGCCAACATTTGCTAATTGCATGCAGCCAGTTGTGTACTGATTGCAGTTCTCACTGTGATTTCAGGACAGTGCTATAAAAGGGTATGTGAGATAGGCATTGCCCTTTCAGATTGTAAGGGCGGGGACCATGCTGGTATGATGTGGACACTGTTCTGTGAATGTAAAGGTTAGTATCTCATGATTCAGGCTGTGTTGTAGATTCACATTTCTCCATTCCTCTCTCCTGTTCCCTGTAGTAAGTGTGTATGCACAATGACACCTACAACTATATATATATATATATATATATATATATATATATATATATATATATATATATATGTGTGTGTGTAAATATACATACATTTATATATGTACATTAACTGACATTATTACCTACAAGCTACCAACTAGCATGGCTGTTTCTGTTCACACACTACTATTATGGGAATCCACTAGTTTTGACAGTAATTCTAAATGACATGCTTTGTGTACTACACATCCTATATTCCCTTTACATTCATCCCTACTATTACATGTTATATTTATTTTAGCACAATGCTCTTGTATAAGAGTCATGGCTTAGTGGTAGGTCATACAGACTACAGTTTCCAAGGTCCTGGGTTCGGGACTGACAGTGGGATTTTATTTTGCTTTTGAACTGACTACAGGACCTGTCAATCAGAGTGACTAAGGCACTTTTAAGCAGTTGTAACCGGGTTAGCGCTGGTTTGAGCAGAGCTCACGCATGCGCACTGGCGTTTAGCTCCGCGCACACACACGCACAACCGCTTACAACCGCTTAACAGTGCTTACTCTGATGCACACCCGAGCTATTTTTTTTGAAAGAAATGAAAACGGGGAGACAGGAAAGTGGTGAAAAAGGGGTCACAAAGAGGGTAAGACAGTAGGGAAATAAGCTTGGGATTTGCAGGAGGGATGTAGGTAAGGCCCATAGCTGCCCATTTCTTCATCAGCAACAGCTGTGCATATGTATGTAATTTGGTGTGATGTTTGAAACCTTCCACCACTGAGAGAGGTGTCAGGACAACAATAATACTTGTTGTACAGCCAATTGTAATTGATAGTTTCCATATCCAGCAGACGTGTGTGGAATGTGCAGCTATGTATGGGGCGTAATTTTTTTGTGGGTACAGAGTGCCCGTTTTTTTTTTTTCAGGTGAGAGTGGTATGTCAGGTGAAGGAAGTCGGTATAGCTGGGGAGGTAGGTTGGGTAGGTCAACAGACAAGACAAACAAGATGCATACAGGGGCGGTGTATGACACATGTGGGGGGGTTACACAATTGACGGGGACGGAGGTTTGGATATCCAGAGCCCATGAGCCCACAGATGGCAACAGTGGAACTGATATCCCCACCCATAGGCAGTTGCCACTGTTCCTTCACTGCCCAGGACGGGGCTGTGCTGGGGGCTATGTAGGCCGGGCAACAGGCATGCCCGTAAGTTGTGCCACCTGTGCCTCAATCTGGCATAGGGGCTCGAGAACAGAGTCCCGGATCTCCCTACGCTCCACAGTCCGGAAGCTACGGAGGGTGAGTGGTGGTTCTCCTCCAGCCATGCTTGCAGGGGGGGGACGAGCCCCATCCCCTGCAGCGCTTCCACCCACAGGTGGCACAGGGCCACCGGAGGAGGGTCCAGACTGGGCACTAGTGCCAGGTGCACTCACCAGCTGAGGTGGGAGAGGTGGGTCCGCTGGAACCCACCTTCCCTGTCATCCTATGTTTTGCATTATGTCATGACAGTTTGGGTTAGTGACATATAATACCATTCACAATTAGTTGTAACAGCATGCATTAGTATTCCCATTAACCAAACACCCAGATATTCACACCATTGACCAGCGAGCATAACACATGCATAATTTGAACAGCAATACACAGTCCAACAACATGCAGGGTTGATTGATGGCAACAGGCCATCAGGTTTGGATGTATGAACAGGGCAGATGCATCAACGGACATGCAAATATATATGACCCAACAGGACAAATGTTCAGGGGTGCTAACTGTGATTGCACATACCATTTTCACGTGGAATGGGTTATATGTGGTTATAGGGTGGGGTGAAGAAAATAATATTAACACCTTCGAATACCAATACATATGCTGTACATTTCTAATAGCTGCACATATATACACACTACTGTTCTAACTACAGTTTCCTATATGATAACTACTTCAACTTGGTGATAGGACTGTTACTGCTACATCAATATACATTTTATTGTTCTTCATACACATTCATATCTAGCTTTGTTTAGCTACATCATCCTGCTACGTTTGCTTTATACAGCTATAGACAAGTGTGAATGTTTGGTATATCAGACAATCATACTATCTGCATATTGCAGACTGAGAGCAACATATCCAGATTTTGGGATACACATTCCTTATGCAGCAACACTTTGAACAGATTTCGCTGTTTGGTTTTGATTCTCTCATGCATTTCATTCTGTGCTGACTGCAGTATACTTTATTCAGGGGTTATTACTACTGTATTGCTGGATTCATGACACTTTCTCATACTCTCTCACTTGTTTTCATTTTACTATTCAGGATGGTACTTACTTCTAGGCTTTATTGACATGTTTTACCTGTAGTTATTACAATCCTTTCCAGCAGTCTCACTTCTGTCATGTTTCAGTATTTCAACAGGGATATATTTCACACATGTGATTTCATCATCTTCTGCAGCTGTACTTTTCAGCCTGCTGCAGGTTGTGTACTATTTTCTTACAGGTGGGGCATCTTTATTTCAGAATTTATGTCAGACATTTTCATTTTTCTGTTTGGATTACAGACTGCAACACACTTTTATAATCAAGCAATACTTGCAAACACTTTTACACTGTTACTTGCACATTTTATTACTTAGTGACTACACTGCACTCTTTTGCTAACTGTCATACTTTTATATTTCTTTACAGTTACTGGAAGTGGATTACTGACCTGCCTGGTGGCGCAACCGCATCAGCCTATCGCCATAGGCTCTGCGGTTCACAGAACGGACACCTGCAGCTGTAATATAAATGAAGTAATATTGGAATAAACATCTCCATAATATCAGCTAGTTTAATTTCTTACATACATAATTAAATGTAACTTACGCAGTAGTGGGGCGTTGGGCATTTGCCAGGCCTCCTGGATCCAAAGGTTCAAATGGTCCTGCTTGCGTCTCTTCAGGTCCGCATGGTGGTGACGGACCTGCTCACCAGTCCTTGGAATCCCTGTGGCACTGGTGAGATCATGAGCCAACCGGTCCCACGCCTCAGCCCTATATGCTCCCCACAGGACCTGGCCCTGCATGAGTTGGGCCTCATGATTGTAGACTAGGAGCCAGACCATGTACCTGGACTCCTCAATGCCCCACCTCTGTGCTCGAAAGCAACTACCCTCACCTACTCCTGTCATTCTGGCTGCAAGTCAGTTCTACAATCGTTTATGCTGTGTATTCCCGCCTATGGGGCTTATATAGGCCATTTTCCCGCACATATCTGTGATTGGCCATTTTGTAATTGTATCAACTTCACTAAACATGCATTGTCATGCTCCAGTTTGTATTCATTCCTATATATTTGCTATTATTCATTTATAGGTACTGCTGTCATGGCTTAGTGGTTCAGTACCTTGACTATGGTGTACAGTATCCTGGGTTCGAACCTGGCCCCTACGTTTTATTTTTTATGACTGTCTAGACAAGTTGAGAGGTGTGTCTGTGTAAAGGCAGTTTTGGTACGGCTTGCTCAACATTGCCCGTCGGTTAGCTTGTTTGCGAGGTGCGCAGCTCCGCGCAAATGGGCTATGCTGGTTTAAGCCTCATTTGGCTATCAGCATGCATATTACCCTCAGCTTAGCTAGGGGCACATAGTTTCAGCGTGTTAAACCACTGCTCAACTACGGGCACTCATTTTGCACCAGTTAAACCACTGCTCACCTATGGGCAGATGCACTCAGCCTGTTAAACTGTAGCTCAGCTAAGGGCACATCTGGCATTTTTTATTGTTTTGTTACCTCACATTTCTTCAATATAAATGGGCTATTTCATTACATTTTACATAAAATGTGATTTTATGTGTACATGTTTGTCAGGGACTTGTTTCGTGCTTATTTTGCTAAAAATAAAAATTGGTGTTGTGGGGGCTCGTACCATGAATGCCTGCTATTTAGCCAACATCTCTACCGCTATGCTATTGCTTCTTGGCTAACTTTGCATATTTAGTTCTTATATGCTTTCCCACTGACTGCTAACTGTGGCTGTGCTACGGGCACGCCCGCACAAATGAGCGCACTCACGGGCAAACATCTTTACAATTTAAAAAAAATGATGAGATGTTCATTTGTACATTTTATGTTCATAGTCTGTGGGGGCATGTGTTGTGTTGTGTTTATTCACATTTCCATGGACTCTGTTGTGGGTGTTTACTTTGGGCACTTTTACTCTTCTGGGGGCGTGTCCGCTTACAGGGCTCAGCCTATGGACACGCCCCCTACTGTCTTACACAGACCATGTTAGCCTTAGGTGTGATTCAGCATGCTCTCATGAATATGCAGAGCATGCTGACATCACTCAGTTTAACTGCAGCCTCCGTGTAAGAGTTATAACTCTTACATGGAGGCTTTGTGAATCCTGCCCAAGGAGTATTTCAATATACTGTCTCGATACAGTCTGCAAAGGGCAGTGTTAGCATTGTTTTCTCTTTGTGGTTACACTTCTGAAATGGGCGAATAGTCTACATTTCTTAAGTGTGTGATGTTTTATATTCCTTTCAACTGCCCTCTTAATCCTTTCTAAAACTGGTGACTTTTTACACTCAATAATGACAATAATTAGATTCACAGATTTATTTTACTTCAGGAAATGTATATTAATTCACTTTCATTTTTTCTGTCAGTGACTCACATTAATAGTACTAGTAGTTTAAAATCGTCCATGTCTCCTATTTCTAGATTTGCCCCTGATTCTGTTTAGATTTATTCCTGATTTATTGAGAGCTATGCTGTTTTATTATTTATTTATTTATTGGAGGGCAGGGTGACATACCAGGAGAGTCAAGTTAGGTATTTTCTGATTTTTTGACATGCCGAGCCCAAAAGGTTTACCATCACTGATCTATATCTTGCTGGCCTGAGGAAGGGATGCCCAGCATACCTACTTCACCCATGTATAATAACCATGAACTTGTGAATTCATAAATGGACTTGATTTTAACTCCATATATACCTGCTTTTCTTCTTTGTCCTTTTTCTTCCCTCTTATAGGTTAATTAAAAGGAGGTGGCAAAAGAGACATGCTCCCTATGACAATAATGAAACCCAGAACTCCTGAATTCATACAAAAGTATTTCCTACATTTCTCTTGTTCTATCAATGTTCCAAGTTAACATGCCTACTTCCTGCCCTTAAATCCTTAGGAATTCAAGGTATGCACTGAGAAATGTTCTTGTTTCCATAGGGGTTATCACACAGTGACCATTAATAGGAAGGATGGACACCCACTGTCTGTATAACTAAAATTCTAAGACTATAAGCATTAGATATCCACTCAATTAACCTTCATGGACCACACAAAGTGACAATATATTGTCCTTTAACCTACGCATCTTCTTAATTCTTATTGTGATGCTGAAAGACCACGAATTACATTCTTCCTCCTTGATTTTAGAACACTAGAGCTAAAATGTTTCTCTCCAGAAATATGCCAAGTTTCAGATTAAAACACGATACATACATTCCGTCTTTTAGGGAAGAAATCAAGTCAAAGCCAAAAATAATGGAAGAACAAATAGTCAAAATAGGGCTAAATTTAACATATTGTCCTTATAAACTTAGAAAGTTGTGAAAATACAGGTATTGCATTAGCATGCATTTTTATAGGGCTATGAAGTCTGAAACTCAAATGTCTGTCATTATCTAGTGATTTCAGTCCACATAAATTTGCTAGAAAACCACAATTTTATGAGGAAAGACTAAAATATGAGGCAAAATTTGGGCATTTTATAAAAATTTGTACAGTTTAGAGGTTTGCCACCAGTATTTTATAACTATGAGCATTCTTGTACCCTCACTAGCTCTGATACATTACAGTAACTGCAACTACAAGAAACAACATGCCATGGTAATGTAGGAGGTGCAGTATGCTACAACATTTCTCACAAGAAAGGACTAAGTGAGGAATTAACCAGATTACATAAATCTTCAACATTGTTGGAGGCTACAAGCTGACCCAGGACCACAGTGACAAACTAACCATGGCTGATAATAGTCCAACAGACCAAACCATCCAAAAGAAAATTGCTTCAGTGCATGAACCAAGTATCAGTATGACTATACAAAGGTATTACCGACTGTATAGCCATATAGTTTGTATTACAGAAAGGTCTAGTATTCAGCCTTGTCCTCTCATGTGTCACCCTTTCACTGCCATCTCAAATGGTTTACCCATAGATTAATAGTTAAGCAAACAAGCAGCCACAACAGTAACCTCTCATTGAAGGAGTAGCCAAGCATCAAAGATCAGAATGACAATAACTTGCCTGATCAGATTGCTAAAACACAACAAATCAGCATAGAGAAAAAAAAAGAAATTGAAATCTGGGAAAATTAAATGAAATATGAAAATAATATAAGACTGGGATCCAGTCCATTGCCATAAGCAAACTTGGGACCTTGGACTCACAAGATAAAACACTTATAAAACCAGCATGCAGGCTGACAAAAAGCATTGGACCAACTTTATTTATTTATTTATTTATTTATTTATTTATTTATTTTTTGCTTACTTACCAGATCGGTCACTAGCGGATGGCTCCAAGACCAGTTTTTAAAGGCAGAATAAAAAGGAAAATTTTGAAAAATATGGATTTGCAGAACAGGTATTCAACTATACTCAGCCAAATCAACCACTGGAGTTATGGAAAATGTCCCAAAGGAATTTTACATAACCTCTCTTAAACTGTACTCCTCTGAGATTCGGCACAGTGAGCAACGAAAAGCTTGTAAGCAAGCAAACAAGCAATTCTCATGGTCATTTATTTAAATCTAGTGTTTTACAGAATTATTTTCAATATGTAATTAATGGTTTATATTGTGGTTGTAAGCTAATTTATGCAAGACAAACTAACAGGCAAATATTTATTTACATACAACAGCATATTAGAGATATTAGACTTTCCACTGCTACTACCCACTCCCAAACTACAGATCATGAGTACTTGAGATGTTTTATTATCTGTTATTGTAGGCATACTGGACTTTTTTTGAATACTTTTGAAATATTAGTAATGTCAAACTATATTTCAAAAGTATTCAAAAAAAGTCCAGTATGCCTAAATATTAGTAATGTCAAACTATATATACCCGCGGTGGTGGTGCTGCGGTAGAGTTGTCGCCTCACCATAAGATGCTGTCTGGTTCAATTCTCAGCTAGAGCGTCTTCTGCATCGAGACATGCGTGAATGGGCGTACCTTCATTGAAGATTGTGCATCAGGCCTGGCAAGCCGGTATGTAAAAATCAACTGCCAATCATTAGCGGACTGGAGCTCCGCTGTGGCAACCCCTAACCGGGAAAAGCCAAAAGACACAAACAAACAAGTAATGTCAAACTATATCTATAAGGACTTTAAGTGCTCCATCTTTTACCATTCTGTGACTTTTTCTGATCCTTGCTCCTTGCACTATTATTCACAACATTGTTTTTGAATGATTGCATTAGAAAAAGCAAGACGTGTAATACTTATATTTAATACACTACAGTGATAATTTATTTCTACTTAATTTACAGGCCATACAAATCTAAAGCACTATTATTTAGATATTTTTCCTAAACTAGTCCATTGTATATAAATCTAAGAGTGGCTTTGCTGTCATAATAACATAAAACAAATTAAAAATGAATTTCCTATGATAAAATACTGTATGTTTGCATAGTGTATTATTTTGATAATTTTTAATTCAAATTGTACATAATGGCACACGTTTTTACCTTATAAATGACACTGAATTACTTCAATGCACATAATAAAATGCTGTGTTTAATCAATGCAGTATCTAAAATTACACATCTGAAGTGCAGATATGGAAAGGTCTTCCTTCCAGGCAGTAGTGAAGATCTTAATAAAACCATTAGGTAGTCAATAAACTTTACAGAACTGCAAAGAGAAATGACACAGCGAAGGTGAAAGAAGATGACCCCCGGGTAGTTTGTATATTGATGTTCCAACTGGCTTCTCCTCTGCTAAGTGTCTGATATGGTTCTCCCCCACTGCACATCTAAATAGCAGTCTGAGATGTTATTTGTAAAGAGTACCACATTCATATTTCATGCTATTCATCTGAGGTTTTAAGTTCCAATCCCTGTAAAATATTCAGATATTCAGAAGAATGTCAGCTAAAGCCCTACTCTGTTGATATTTAGTACAACAAACCTCTTTTGAAGAGGTTAATTAAATGTGCTTCACTAGGAAAAAAAATCAATCATGTAAGGTCACAGGAAAATACTAACCTACTTAACCGGTTATGTGTTTTTGTTGAGGTATGATGTTTAGAGAAAAATACTGAATTAGATATCCACATAATGCATTTATACTACCACGTTTAACTGTAAAATAAGCCCTGTGAACATATATAATTTTAGTTAACTTTTTCTGAATAATTCTGTAGTCTGGTTCAAGCAAAAGTAAGATCACTTTAAAGTACTAGTTTAATGAAACACATCCGTACACATTAGTTTAAACTGCAAAGGTTTTATTGAGAGTGGTCATGTACCGTAGCATTGATCTAATTAATGAGACATTGAGTTAAATGGTGATGTACAAAATGCATTACCTATAAATAAACACAGTGACACACAGCTTAAATGAAGCAAAATCCCCTTGGGTGGTCAGATGTTCTCTTAGATGTTAAACTGTAATGTGATATACTGAAATACACTTTACTGCTGCACAACTGTGGCTTTCTTCATATGCACTGATAGACCGGGACAACAGGGTAAATGATATGACATTCATTTCAAGGGTGGGATTCAAATAACTCTTACACCAAGCTACTGTAATTAGTAGAAACGAGCGAACAAACTTGTAAAAAATACAGTAACAAGCAACCTTATGTCCGGAAAGCCAACTTTAACCCAAAGGAAAACAGATTCCAAGTTTCTTCTTCTACAAGCTACTGTAATTAAAGGGCCACTGTAGCAAACAGTGTTATGCAAATGAATAGTAACAATGACAATGAAGATTTTAAGCAACAAATAATGCAGAGTATACTAACTTTGCTTACATTATGGTGATATGTTTACATGCACAAGTAAGAATTCCAAAAATTCTTGCATTATTATATTAAAAAGTTGTTGGTTTAATTGAGGCACTGTAACAAACAGTGCTTATCTGTGATATGCACATGAATTGTAGCATTGACAAAACAAATTTGTATGCAGTGCATTAATGCAGTGTATATTGGCTTTACTTACATTATGGTGGTATGTGCAAATGTATAAACAGGCAGACAGACAGACAGACAGACAGACACACTTACATAAATTATATATCTGCAAGAGAAAACACACTGTCTAAACATTATACTGATCCTCTTTTCTACACAGTAACATAGATATGTAATTACTTGTACATGCAACTGCTACATGGCATACTATCTTACAGATGACAAAGAGTGTTTTATGCTAAGAGCATACCACATCTATGGACAGCACACTTATGTGAGAAAATTTGCATCAGTATCCACAAGATGTGCCCAGATCAAACATAACAATGGAGGTTTTACCATCTATATTAAACAGCTTTCAAAGTAAGCCTGACAAATGTAGCCAGTATTAAAATATACAGATTGTAGCTTCCATGCAAAAGTATTACTCAACATCAACACTTGGCAGGAGCACTATAGTCATATATGTATACAAGACAGACCTAAAATGAAATACTTCCCAGCAGATGAATTATATTAGATAAGTGGACATACCTTGATATCAGGCAACTGCGCTATCTGTCTGTGTACAAGTTGTAATCCCATATATCCGTATGTGACAGTATACCACAAATATGTATGATATATTGGCACCACATTTAGTCTCCAGTGCCATACATCATTAATGGGTCTCATTAGAATGCAATGTTTCAGAAGGACTGACAGCATACAGTGCCGATATACACAAATACCTACTGATCCAATAGGATCAGGCAAGGCCATCTACATTAATACAGAGGGACAAAGCCTTGACAATAACACAGACCTGGGTTCATTTATGTGGAGCAGGCAACTAACTATAGGACCTGGCAGGGGAAAGGAATTATAAGGCTATAATAATAATACCCATTTGTTAACAAGGTAGTTCCACTGGATGCACAGTCTCTCTTCAGGAGCCACTGAAGAACGCAATCTGCTTAAGTGACATGTTCAAGGTCATACAGCAGGCAAATGAAGTTTGAGGGAATCAAATCCTGTATCACAGGAACTACAGCTCACAGTCTTAAGTTTCTGTGACAACTGTCAGTGGCTCTGATCTGCTATTTGACAATATGCTGAAATGAAGCAGGTTGTCCTTGTGACCCCAGGCCATGGCTAAGCCCAGAAGCATGCATGACATGTGGATTAGGTGAATGAGCAGGCTATGAGGGGTATTGTCACATTTGGAGGGGCAGGTATACAACTGAAGAGATGCCATGCACAGTAGCTGAAAATTGTTTTCGGAACAATGCCAGCTCATAAAGGTAGGAACTACTAGTCCTGTTTCGAGCCATCCTACATGAGCATGTCATAGCTCACAGGCTCAGTCTCCTCTTGCACTGAGCTGGAGACATCAACACAGAAGAGTTAATCACCGGAGTTAAACTGAATAAATTGTTGTCAAGGAGAGAAGTAGTTAGAGGAGAAACATACCCTTAAAATTCACCAACTTCCATGTAACCTGCATGGATTTGCAAAAAAAAATTGTCTTGAAAAGGAATATATGCATGTGATTCAGGACTTACCATCAGAGTGAGTGTAATAGTAGAAGCCTGGACTTTGCAGAAATATAAGCTCACCAACAGGAAGAGTGCTATGGAGTATGGTCAGGCCAGGATACACATAAAGCTGTTGTCTGTCAGCATGCCATATACTAAGTAACATGAGCATGTGTGAACAGTATTGAACAGTGTGCATCTGCAAGGCAGTAGTGGTTCATACATGCTAGTGCGGTGATGGACTGAAACTGTAACAAAGCACTTATATACCACTCCTGATCAGTACCAGAAGATATAGTACGCCTTATTACACACTATTATGAAAGGCTTTAATATACTGATAAAATGCACTTACATGAGCATGACATTTGGAAAACAGAGCTCACAGCTGTGGTTAATGTATTTAAATATTACCTATAAGTACTTGCTGCACATTAGCTGAAAAGTGTATAAGATTACTTAACAGACATGCTACACAAAGTACTGATAGCAGTGGCAGATGTAAGTAATATAAGATATGGTCAGTGTGCATTTTGTGTACCAGTGTAGCAACTACCTGTCCAATGAATGTTACAGCACTGGAATATATTCAAGGCAGTAACATGCTGTTCTCTTCTGTTGGCTGTGGACAAGATGATTGTATATTTAATAGAGGTGGATAATTATTAAAGCGTGGAGTTGAAATAATTTGTGTTGTTGAATTACTCCAGTATTCCTGATGTACTAATTGCTGTAAAAAAATATATAGTCCTCATTTATTGTGTTTCTTGTATCACCTTCTGCCTTTTTAACTCAAGTTGTTTTGGCAAGCAGTTCAATGTAAAGGTGGTGAAATTCACACATCCGTTTTGACGTCATATATTTGGATACAGAGGTGCAATATAAATGAATTCAGCTATTAGTCTGCATATTACTCATGAGTCTTTGTCAGACACATGTATTATACATTATCTAGAATCACAATTGTATTCTAATGTGCATTCACCCTGTGCCTTGATGCTGATGCATTGGAGTATAGTATAATATGCACATACTGCAGAAGCATACAATACCAGTACCACAATGTAATTACACATTTAAGTTTGAAAAATGGCATACTTTATTATTAAATCAAGGCTTTTCATATATGCTGTTTGGTGTATAAAGGCCTTGGCAAGCATGTGTTTCATGTACAGTCACAGTAGTTATACATCATTCTAACAAAATGGTTAATGTGTAATTATATGGTAGGTAAAACAGAACAGGTAAAAACTGGCCAAAATAGTGTTACAATGTCTGCAGAATTATAAATAGTCATCAGCATTAGCCTTACAACATACTACTATTCCAAGTCCCATAGCACCAAGCCAAAATTAGCTTCCAGACTACAAATACAGGTATTTTTAATGCCCATTATGTATCTGGTCCCTACACAGTATACATTTACCATATGTGTAATGTATACCATGCTTACAGTAGTATATCCACAAGCTGGGAATACATAGTGATAACTCAGATAACTAACATAAGAACATTATAGCTATGTGACAAACATTCCTTGGTAATATGCAGATTAATGGGGGTGACAGGTACATTCCCTTAGGTGTTTACTGAAAGAAAAACAATTCTTTTAGAGTCTCATTGTTAGGTTATATCATCATTGCACTTATTTTTCATCACATGTCATTAGAACATCTTCATACAGCCTTACTCCTCATAGATCACATCACAGCATGCAACAGACACAGGCATAGCTGCTGTACATATCTCTAGGAGTCATGCACTACTGGCAGCTGCACACATGCAACAGCAAGCCCCATAACTCATTCATCAACATACTACTATCATGTGCTTACAATGCACACGAGAACACAGCAAACTCATTGCATATTACTAATCCAGCTATTGGCACATAAAAATAAGTAAGCATACAATGCATTAATAAAAGACCAAAGGCTGTAATATATTATGCGTCCATAATATTTACTGTACACGTAGTTGCCAAACATTTTCTGGAAACATAATACATGCAGAATATATTGTATTTTACCTGTGTATGCTTATTCTGGTATATACTGAGTATCACATATCTCCTGCCATGTAATCCTAAAACCGTTCCTACACATATGAAACAAGTGCTCATGGGTGATTGAGTAATATCCTAATTGTGCTCCTTATATTTTACCAGTATGACAGAGTATTTTATAATTGTATAAGATACTAGTTAGTACAGCTAGTAGTATGGCTTAGGAGTAGTATGTTGCCATATTCGTACAGTTAACTTATGTGTACAATAATTGCATTACTAATATAAACCAATATTAACTCTTTGTTACAGACTGTATATTAATGTTCAGCGTTGTAAGCACATGCACATACTGCTCAAGTTACCATATAGTAGCAGATAGCTGAATGTATATCCAGGAATGACCATGCTGCACTGTATTCTAAATGTCTGCAAGATTCAGAACATATCTGAAAAGCCCAGATATTTCTGTAACTTCACTCATTTCTCATTCTGGTAATAAATCTTGAATCATAGAGATCAACAGAAGATTTTTTTTGTAAATCTGTGGCAGACCTGTAGGATATGATAATGTCAGAGGAAGCATGGCTGTCCTGAGCCTTCTTCTCCCTGATACAAAAGGTATATGACAACACCCACATATTTAAATCCCTCAGGCTACAGCCCCCACTGATATGGACTGATGAAGACAGGGAGCAGGAGAAGAATTAGACTGGGAGCCAACATTGCTGCTCAAAGAGGATGGCTTGATGACCTATATGCAGCATTACAGAGAAGAGCAATTTGAGCTGCTAGGCATGAGAATCTCTTTAAGTGAGTCCACGCCCCCCAACCCATACTGACATTAAAGATGCAACTGCACATTCACCTGCTCAAGATATGGACATCACAGAGTCCTCAAGAATGGTCTGCTTCACACCAGCATGTCATCCCCATTCCTTCTCCAATGAGACATGAGCTGGCACAGTCTCATCATTCTCCCCTTACAGCTCTTGAAGGTGCTTGGTACATTAATTTAAACCAGCTGCTTGGGTCATACTAAAGATGTTATTCCTCTACACCAAGAGAGTCGTCTTCCTCTGCAAGACTGTTAGAGTCTGGCACATACATTCAGAGTCAATGGTTGGCAGTCTTTGGGACTGTGTGCTACCAGTCCCAAAATTCAGAAATACTACATGCTAATGAGAGCTTATGATGATATATCGCACTGTAGATCAAAATATGACATACAGTATGTTATATAAATGTGTAGAATTCTGAGATGCTGACATATATAAGAACGCCTTTGCAAAGTTAAATTTTATGTTAAAGTTAATGAAGCTGCCTGATACCAAATAATGCAGATTAGTTTTTGTTGTATCAGTTGTTCTGTATCAGATTTTAAATCTGTGCTCAGTATTTATATGACTATAGTGATCCTGCCATTCTTTTGTTGAAGTTGAAGACTTGCTTGGAAGATATCACCTTTAGGTTATGATATTGCTTACATTTTTGAGGCTTGCTTGGAAACCACTTCATAAAGATAACAATACTTCCATTGTAATGGTTGCTCTGGGCAGCTTTTGTGAACACTGATGTGTATTTTTCTACAAATGCACATTGTACATAGATATGCTGCATTCTTAAAAGAAACAGCTGTTTGCTATCCACAGCTGACCACGACAGTATGCTGTGTACCTACCACATCCACAGAAAGTTAGCTGCATATCTCAGTGGCTGTATAAAAAAGCAATCATTGTAACCTCATTTAGAATAGGTTTTCATTCTCTTTAATTCTCTGTGTATACATATTATAAATTCATACTTCTCAACTGTCAGGATTTTCACAGAATGTCCAGATTTTTGCCTCTTATTTTTGGTCTGTTCCTCATATGAATTTGTGGTTTTCTGGCAAATCACTGAGGATTAAACTAACTAAATAATACTAAATAATGACGTGTTTGAGTTTCAGACTTCATTTCCCATCAGAAAATAAATAATAATTTAAAATCTGTTATTCTAGCAACTTTCTAAGTTTATTTGAGCAATATTTAAAATCTGTCCCTATTTTTGGGCTTCTACCCCCCAATTATTTCTTTCTTTGTCCAGATTTCTTGTGCTGAGAGGTTGAGATGTATGATTATAATTGTGTGTGTGTGTGTGTGTGTGTGTGTGTGTGTGTGTGTGTGTGTGTGTGTGTGTGTGTGTGTGTGTGTGTGAGTGTGTGTGTGTGTGTGTGTGTGTGTGTGTGTGTGTGTGTGTGTGTGTGTGTGTGTGTGTGTGTGTGTGTGTGTGTGTGTATAACCATAATGTAAGCAAAGCAATCATATACTGCTTGAATGTATTATTGATAAATCTGTAAAGTTAATGCTTCAGTTCACATGCACATTACACACACATTCTATTTGTTGTATTGCTCCTTTAAATATTGAATAACCATTACACTGTCCCTTTAATTACACTGACCACTCTGAGTAGCTTAAATATTTTTCAGAATCATACCCCTAATCTCAAGCTGCTGCCTTTTGCCATATGTGGACAGTGCACACGTCTGCAGAACTGACTGAGGAAGAATGCAATGCTCTTTGATCACAATAAACAGGGCAGTAATGCAATGTCTGATCCAGAAAACTGCTTTCCATGCACGATACCTCTTTATTGTTTTCTTTTCTTGTGAAAATCCTTCAATTGACACTTAATATTTAGGAAAGATATCAGGTGCAGTATATAACTGTTTCAAAGAGTTAGTAAGCTGCATGTTTTTTTTTTAATAATTACTTGTATAATCACAATGCAAGGAAATGGTAGCCTTAAGATGGAATTTTTTTGTCTGGAAAGATAGCGTTAAACTGATTGGTATCCTTAATAAATAAAGAGCTATCATCCTTGTGGGGTATTAAAAACACAAAGTAATTCTGGTAAAATGTGGAACCAAAAGTAAAGTAAGCTTATAAAAAAGCTGATACTTTGGCAAAGAAGTTACTTGTAGAAATATAATTTATTTTATTTATTTATTTATTTTACATTTGTTAACTGGGCTAGTCCAGCTGGATATATTCCCATTTTCAGTAGAGGCCCGGGGAGAAAAGCTCCATTCGTAACTCAGAAATCTACTAACACAAATAGGTTCATAGGTTCATAGGCATTTACTAGGCTATCTGCCCTAGGGCATTTATAAGCCTAGCCAGAGTGTATTTGGCTTCTGCCTCCCGATTAGATTAGCCTACTGTGCCTCTGTAAAGTAGGTCACAGAAGGTACCCTTTTAAGATTAGTTTACTGTGCCTCTGTCTAGCAGGGACACAGAAGAGATCCCAGGGGTGAATTTGTGATTTCCCATCCACGCGTCCAGATTTCGCTTGAAGAGGGTCAGCGAGGGGCTATGTCTAACATGAATTGGGATTCTATTCCAGAGTGAGGGGAGCCTCTGGGAAATGATTCTGTCCCTCCAGCATGTCCTATTTATTTTTGTGCTGAGGTTTAGGTCCCTGGAGGGTGTAGCTCTAAGGGACTTGGATTTTTTGAGGTGGAGCATGTCCATTAATTCTGGGTTTGACATGGCTTTGTATGTCAGGCATAGATCGCCTCTGAGTAGGCGGTAAGCAACTGAGTAAAGCTGGAGTTTCTTTAGTCGAGCTGCATAGGACATCTGTTTGTAGCCTATGATCCTCTTGGTGAGGTACTTTTGGGGTCTCTCCAGTTGCTGCAGGTGTCGGGTAAGGTACATCCCAAAAGGGGAATTGTATTCAATTATGGGCCTGATGAGTGACGAGTAGAGGGGCACAATGACCTCTCTTGATCTAGATGTGAACCCTTTTGTGATAAGGTGGGCTGTATAGAAGGTCTTTCTAACCACTTTGGCAACGTGATTATCAAAGGAGAGATTACTATCTACGTTGGTCCCCAAATCTCTAATTACTTCTTCCATACTTAATGGATTACCACCTATGTGGTAATTTGTGGGCACCTTGTTTTTCCCATTGGGGATGACTATGCACTTTTTAGCATTTAGCTTGAGGCCGTGGCTCTGGCACCAAGCATCCATCTCTGTGAGACCCTTTTGGAAGATGCTTGTGCCAGCTGGAGATTTGATTATGGCCCCCAGTTTGCAGTCATCTGCGAACTTTGTCAGCCATAATCCCCCCATGTTAGCCTGAACCTCAGAGAAGTATATACCGAACAAGAGTGGTCCCAGAACTGAGCCCTGTGGGATGCCACTTGTAACTGGCTTGGATTCGGACATGGCACCTGCGATTCTGACCATGTGGGTTCTATCTCTGAGCCAGTTTGCAACCCATCTTGTGATATAGGGGTTGATATTTAAGCTGGTAAGCTTATTTATGATGCCCGAGTGGGGTATTGTGTCGAAGGCTTTTGCGAGGTCCAGGTAGGCTGTGTGGACAACCTTGCCCTCATCTATGGCTTTGATAACTGTTTAAAATAAATCAAACTAGGTTTAAGAGGCAAGATCTGCCCTTAACAAAGCTGAATCGGGTAGGGTCCAGTGTCTGGAGGCTTCCAATGTCTTTGTTTATGAGTTCCATGATAATACGCTCCATAGCTTTACAGACCAGACTAGTCAGGCTTATGGGGTGATAGTTTCCGGGGTCTGTTGTGGCACCACCTTTGTGGAGTGGGACCACTGTAGCTGTACGCCATTCTTTGGGTACATATCCTGTAGTAAGGCTAAGTTTAAACAGTGACTTAATGTGAGGGTTCAGTTCTTCTTGTAGCTCATGTAAGACACAGCCTGGGACACCGTCCGGTCCCATAGATGTTGTGTTTTTTTGCTTTGGAGAGGGCAGCTTTCACTTGTGCATCTGTGATGTCAGGGAGCTTACATTCAGTTGGGATAGGCATTTGCTCCTTTGGGGGGCAAGGGGGGGGGTTGTGCTGAATCTGTCTGCCAGGATGATGGCTATGTCTGTAGGTTCGGTATATTTTGTACCGTTATGCAACAATTCAGAGCATATCTGGGAGTTTCCACCCATGTTCCTGACATAACTAATGATGGCCTTGTGATTATCTTTAGTGTCTAGGGCAATTTTTCTTTCAAAGCTGGCCTTTGATGATTTTATGAGGGATCGAAGTTTCTTGCTAATACTGATCAGAGATGCCTTCCCTTTTTGGGATTTTGCTCTGTCATGTAGTAGCTTCCTCCTTCTGTTGTATAGCTTATTTATGGCCGGGGTCCACCAGATTGATCTCCTGTTCTTGGAGGAGTGAGTCTTGGTTTTATTTGGGATAGCACAATCCATGCATTCCTGCAGGTGCTCATAGAATGCACAAGGATTCTGCGGATTGGGCTGTATTATCCTCTGGCCCAGGGGCTTTGAAGGATTCCACCTCAGTCTTGAGAAGTGCAAAGTTGGCTATTGAGAAATTCTTTACAGTGATTTCCTTGGCTGGGGGTGGGGACGGGATATGGATTTTCAGGGAAATTTGTTTATGGTCTGATCTTACCAATGAGGGGTTTACCTTTGGTGTGGAACAAAGAGTCCCCATGTTGGTGATGACCAGGTCCAATATGTTGTTCCCTCTTGTGGGAGTGGTGACCAGTTGTTCCATTGCTTTAGAGTTTATAAATTCAAGGAACTATTAGGCGAGGGTGTTTGGGCTTGAGTAGTTTCCCCAGTCAATGCTTGGGTAGTTGAAGTCACCCAATAACATAGTGTTTCGAGAGACCTTCATATTCTCCAGTGTTCTCAGGAATGCCAAGTGGGGTTCCTGTAATAGGGAGGGTGTTCTGTAGCAGGCTACAAACTGAAAGGTAGTTTTGCCCGCTGTTAGTTGCACATGGATGGTTTCCGATGCTTCGTGCAGTGCCACTAACCTGGAGGTGTAGGTATCATTGATGACTATAGATACTCCCCCTCCTTTTGTGCTTCGGTCCGAGTTTTGGGGCCGAAATGCATGGTATGAGTTATAACCTGGTAATGCTGGGGTGCTCTCAGGAGCCTTGAACCAGGTTTCTGTTACTGCCCAGACATCGATTTTCTCCATACTGAGGAGAGCCTCGAGTGCATGCATCTTGAGGTTTAGACTTCTGGCATTGAGTAGCATTACCTTTAGTTTTTTTATCCTTGGGTTGTCTATGGAGGTGGGTTTGTCCTTTGAGCCTTGCCTAGAAAAGGCACTATGGGGGTGGCAAGAGCCTTGGCCAGTATAAGAAAGCCTAAGGGTGACAGGTGCAAGCCGTCCCTAGTGAAGCAACGTGGCTTGTCGAGCATGTCATCCCAGGCTGATAGACACTGGATCCCCTTTGAATGACACCAATACTTTAGCCAATTATTGAAACTGATCATTTTGTCTTTATACTGTGACATCATTCTTGGTGAGGGCAAGATGCTACTCAAGGTCAGGGTCATACCAGCCTGGGCAACATGGTCAGAGAGCTCCTCTGTGTCTCTTTTCATGTAGTCCAGGGAGGTATGTCTCAGGTCATTCACACCAGCATGGACAATGACGGAGTCATACTTGTACTTGCTTTGGGGTGACCTGAGTGCTTGCATTATGTGGCAGATCCTGGCACCCGACAGGCAGCTTACAGTGACCTTCTCCTTGTTCAGTCTGGTGAGCGGGATATCAGTGTGCTGGACAATAGAGTCCCCTATAACAAGTGTATTTGGTGTGTTGTTTGGCCTTAAGGGCTGTGACTGTGAGGCACACTGATTTTGTGAGATATGTGATTCATGGGTATTGTTGAGGGTTGGCTGTTGCTTGGATATCTGCTTAGGAGGTCTTTGCTGTTTAGGCAGATTTTTATTTAGAGCCTCCGAGTATGTTTTTGTGTGTTTATGTGTTGGGTATGCAGATGCAATAGGTCCGTCTGAGACTGGATTTGTGGTGTGGGTGGTTACCTTTTCCTCCTGACTGATTGTGCCAGTCTTGGGTTGAGAGAGCTCTGCCTCCAGTTTGGCTGTGTAACTGCATCTCTCACATGTATTTGAGTTTGTTGGAAGGAGGAGATGGTTGTCTGTGTACATAAGGCAATTGTAACATTGCCTCAAAATTCCCAGATTTACCAGCTGGACTGGAGAGTAACCTTGAAACTGACCCTTGGACATATCAGATTAGTATAGGGAACTGTTTTTTTACTGATCAGATTAGGGAAGGGAACTGATTTTTCACTTGATCAGGAAGGACTAATCGGGAGCCTAATACTTATGAGAAGTCAAGGAGGGTGTAGTGCTTTAGTTAGTTAGTGTTTCCTTATAAGAGCTGAGCAAGTGCAGGGCTTTAGAAAGAGAATAGAATGATTACTTTGAGAGTTTGAACAGTTCTAAGGGAAAAAGTGAAGAGCAGACTTTGTGGAGCCTGGAATAGTTTAAACCTGTTTAGGCGGCGCTGCCCGACGCTGCTCAGTGTGCAAAACCACGCAAAAAGAGAGTTGTAGGGTTTTAAGAGAGACAGATCAAGGAGTTTAGAATTGACCCAAAATGGCCAATAAAACTACAGCTTCTAGGTAGTAACCACTCCTCCAGGGACAGGCAGGCTGTTCAGTGTTAACCACTCCCACTGGTGAACACAGAGACTTCCCTTTTGCCCAAGCAAGCACTGGCCTTCTAGAAACTTCCAAACAGTTCAGAACAGCAAATCTGTAAATGAACTTTCTTAACTTTCAGAAAGTGGGAAAAAGGCAAGATGTTTTTGTTTTTTGTTTTCTTTTTGTTGTAGTTTAAAGGTAGCAGAGATACACAAGCAGCAAAATAATCACAACAGTGCAATAAATGATCCCACACTTGAGTGCTAGGCCAAAATCAGGTAAAATGCAGTTTTTAGCGAAAAAAAAATATTTTAAATTAAGTGCAACACAGGAAATGCAGTAAACAGGCTCTAGATGTGTTCCAAGTACTGTTACTGTTACAGATATAAATTTTAGCAAGCCAGAAAATGCCAAAAAAAAGGTGGTAAAGCAGTAAAACTTAACAAAAAATCAGAAGAAAATACTTAAAATCACAAAAGTGGCTCCTTTTCTTCTCTCAGCGTTTTCTCCCCTTGGTAGGTGCTTCAGCAACAACTAGCAAGCCTGAAAAGATGCCAAAACCACGAGGCAGCTGGGTTTTAAGTTTTCAGAAAGTGGGAAAAAAGCAAGATTTTTTTTATTTTTGTTGTAGTTTAAAGGTAGCAGAGATACACAAGCAGCAAGATAATCACAACAGTGCAATAAATGACCCCACACTTGAGTGCTATGCCAAAATCAGGTAAAATGCAGTTTTTAGAGAAAAAAAATTATTTTAAATTAAGTGCAACACAGGAAATGCAGTAAACAGGCTCTAGATGTGTTCCAAGTACTGTTACTGTTACAGATATAAACTTTAGCAAGCCAGAAAATGCCAAAAAATAGGCGGCAAAGCAGTAAAACCTAACAAAAAATCAGAAGAAAATACTTAAAATCACAAAAGTGGCTCCTTTTCTTCTCTCAGCGTTTATATCATACATACTTATACAAGTAAAGGACATTACAATATTAAGTAGTGTGTTTGAGTGAGAGGAAAATTGCGTTGAATAGCTATATACTTACAGGCTAGGGTAAGTCACTTTACAGTAAATCTGTGGTAATATACAGAAAATATGAAATTTACATTCATGTCAAAGTTATTTAATTTACAAGTGATAGTTACTACTTACAGAAGGGTAAAGTAATACTGATTAGTGAGACGAGGCAGTATAGAAATAGCAGTAGTGAAAGCAAGGATTAGTCAGGGTTGCAATAGGGGCATAACCAGTGTGTTTTAAGATGTTTCTTGAGCCTTTGTTTAAATAGTGGGAGGGAAGGTTGTAATGTTAGATCAGGTGGCAGAAGGTTCCAGTTTTTTTCCAGCAGTATTGGAGAACAAGGAGTCCCCAACCAAGTTATTAGACTTTCTTATGCTAGCAAGAAGTTTACTAGAGGAGCGTAAGGAGTTCAGATTCCTATAAGGGGTAATAAGGTTGGAAAGTATTGGGGTGTTGTTAGGTTGGTAAAATATCTTATGAATATAATGGAGAAATAGATGGTGAAAGTGTACAGTAAGAAGTAAATAGGTTTTGCTGGCCAGCTGCACATTATGGAAAATGCATTTCATGACTTACACTTGCATACACACTCAGATTGTTGTATCACTGTATGGTAAACAATAAGGGACAGACATCTGGAAAAAAGAGAAATCATGCAGGACATAATGCAGAAATTTTAATTAAAAAAAATAAATATCACAGTACAGTAGTACTGCAATAATATGATCCAGCTATGTATATTACACTGTTGGACACACTCTAATGCAGTCTAGGGCAACCTCCCTGACATCTGACACCACAGTATGCTCCGCACTGACCACGTACAGTCACATCTTACCCTCATTGCTTCAAGAAGGAGAAAGATGGGGCTACATGGCATGTTGAGATGAAAGAACATGACTGCAAGTAGAAGGCACCACAGCAGATGGGCTAGCAGTTGAACTCTGTGCAGGTTCGACCACAGACAATGATTCTCAATAGCCAGTGGTGGTTCTGTGGAAAGGTGGCCTGCCTCTCCCTGGTTGCAATCTGCTGTGCAGGGTCAGGAATGTTGAATACTGCTGGTCGTATGACACTGCTGCAGTACTGTAGAGGCTAGGGTTTCCACCGACTAAGCCACAGTTATCAGATTCTCATTCTGAGTAGCCAAGGTAGCCATAATCCCACCATGTCTGCAGTCTTGTCTTTCTTGCATTACACATACCTGGTGAGCCACAAGATCTGTAGCACAGGCAAGTGTATGGATGTATAAGTGATGTCGTTGTTGTGACCGCTCATTTACTGGCAGCATAAGCCAGACACCCTCTGATACCTGATCATGCACAACATGTGCTGCCTACATCTATCATGATGTCCTTTTCCAGACTGGTGTTTGGAACTGCCAACAGCACTGCTCTCAACTGTGATGTGTTGGTCAACAGCCTCACCCTGTTCAGCATCCACTGTGGCAGCATTCTCTCAATAGCTAGACAAGTGGACCTCCACATCTGAGGCTACATCTGTTGCAATGTCACTGTCATACTCATGGATGGACTCTCCAAGCAAATGAAGTTACTCTGTGCCAGGGGCCACACTACCATGCTGAGACACATCTTGAACAACATCAAGATTGCTGGATGGGCTGCTGGATGATACAGAAAGTTGATGTGCTATAAGATACAAAGACACAGATCAAGAAAATGTGCTTACATCACATGGTGGGTATCATCAAAGCCATATGGCATATATATCTCACTGCAATGTTACAAATAATAATGACTTCACTTGGGACTACTTTATGTATGTTTCATGGAATCTACATAAAATAAGTATATAATCTGTTTACATGTCATGGCCAACATACATGATGCATGTGATGCATAAAAACACACACACACACACACACACACACACACACACACACACACACACACACACACACACACACACACACACAGCAAAAAGATCATGGGAAGATGGTGGTGTTGAAGAGGGATGAACTTCATCTAGTGTAGTGAAAAAAAATCAGCATTAGTTATTACATCATTGACACCATTAACCAGGTGATCACAGTTAAAACATGCAGAATGTGTGACATACACATAGCCCTCAACGTTGATGCATTCTAGCCTATCAATGATAAGAAGGATACAGTATT
>NC_056730.1:783228142-783290642 GCF_019279795.1 Protopterus annectens
CCATAGTTACACAACAGAGTGCAAGGAATTACCAGTAAGAATTCTGGTTGATCCATAAATCAGCCTTCATATACTGTTAATATTTGAATGGAAGTCTGTCTATACAGCTGCATATGGGACTGAGATAAACTATTTAGTGTAACGACACCTGTATGCATAAAGTTCAAGACAACATCACTCCACTACCTTACGTACCTCTCAACCTCTTAGAGCAAAAAATCTGGACAAAGCCTAAACTTATGGGGGGACAAATAGGGACAGATTTTTAATATTACCCTTACAAACTTAGAAAGTTTATAGAATAATAAGTTTCGCATTAGCATGAATTTTCTGAAGAATTTGGGGTCTTAAACTCAAATGTTTGTCATTATTTAATGACTTTAATCCTTGGCTATTTGTCAGAAAAGTAAGATTTTAGGAAGAACACACCAAAAATATGAGGCAAAAATCTGGGCATTCTGTGAAAATCTGTACAGCTGAGAGGTCAGACCTTATAATAACTTCTGTTAAAGATAACATTTTGAGTAAATGTACCTCTCACTCTGAATCACAGAATGAAACAGCACCGCATGTGCATCCATCTTTAAGGACCATTTGTGCCACACATAATTAATGAGGTTCATTAAAATTCAAGTATCTTGGAATCACATCTGTTTACATCCACATAAACTGTCTTATGCACATACCACTCAACTGTCCATATTTTTGTCTTACATTTTACCTCTCAGTTGTCCAGATTTTTGCCTCATGTTTTTGATCTGTCCCTCATAAAATATATGGTTTTCTGGCAAATCACTGAGGATTGAAGTCACTAAGTAATGACATACATTTGAGTTTCAGACTTCATATCTTTCAGAAATTGCATGTTAACACAATTTTTTTTATTCTATGAACTTTTTAAGTTTATAAAAACAATAATTAAAAGTTGTCCCTATTTTTATGCCTTTGGCCCCCATTATTTTAGGCTTTGTCCAGATTTCTTTGTTTTAAAAGTTGAGAGGTATGCATGGAAACATCCAGGTGTACCTTGTAAACAACCAATACGTATCAATAAATGGTAACATGTATGGCACCTGCTTGTTATTTTCCGAAGATCTGATAACATGACATCAGCACCACTTTCAAATATTGATTTTGATACATTTACTGATCAGACCATTTCTAACTGTGAAATGAGTTGTACCTCGATGAGCATTTCTCTGTATTTGTATTTTCCAGACTTATTCAACTTGGGAATTGTGATGGCTACTTCAAGGAGGCTGAGATGTGTCCACCTGGACAGATGCAGAAATGACCCATATGTGACCATGTACACAGGATTGGCAGAGGATGACAGCCAAACCCTTGAACTTCGCATGATCAATGTGTGGAACAGGATCATGAGGGAACATCAACGGAGGATGGGGATCTGCTGCTCTGGAGTGAAGTTCATCACTGCTATAATGACCTAAACTGAAGAGATGCAGAGAAGCTTTGAATGAGGGTTTTCAAGATGTGGAGGCTGCCCACAGATCCCGACAGTAAGTATCAATATTCTACATAGACCTGAACATTGTTACAAATTTTACAGATATTTCTCTGTCCCATATATGTCAGTTGGATGTTTTTATAATCATGAACTAGCAGCTGTGACAATTAGCCTGTGGGGATAATTAAGTGTCCTTGGTAAATACTTTTCTCTTAACTATGAGTCCAGCTCACTACATAATTTCACATACCCACTGTCCTTGTATATCACAGAAGCCTAAAGCAGCTAGACCTCAGATAAATGCTCAATTTGTAGTTTTCCATTATATTGCCACCGTATCACCTATTGCACAATTATATGTTGGAATAAAAACATATATATTACTTCATTACATCATTCCACCAAAGAAATTACACAGACACATTTATTTAATTTAAAAACTAATGCCTGTTCATCTGCTTACACAAATGTTTTTAGTTATGTGTTGATAGCTGTTATTTCTTTACAATAAAAGGTCCAAAAATGGTTTGCATTTTCCATATTCATCTGTTTTTCACAGGAGTTCTAATAAACCTGTGCAGTGCCTGTTTTCTAAAAAGAAACCCTTGCTGAATGTTAGCTTGACCTATAAAGCAACCAACCATCATGTCTAAATTTTGGTGTGCTGTGGGTTCCAATCCACATAGGGAAAATATATGTATCTACAGTATACCTTTTATCTTGGTTAACTTCAGCCATACAATTTTTTGAAGAACCATATTGCAATACTTTATATTTAGGTTTATGTTGTGCAGGGTAATGACACTGTGATATTCTTCAAATTTATATGAATATGGTCATAATCCATAATTTTCTAATAACATCAGCTTTCTAATAACAGGGTTTGTAGAATAGTACCTGTTTGTTTAAAAATTGTGTGCTGACTGTCAGCTTGGCCTCTAAAGCAATTGGCCAGAGTGTCTAATTTTTTGCTTGTTGTGGGTTCCAGTCCACATAGTGAAAATATGTATATATACCTGTTACAATGGTTAACTTCATGTATACCATTTTGTGGAAGAACCATATTGCAATACTTTATATTAATGTTTATGTTCTGCATGGTAAGAATTCACTGTGATAGTCTTTCAAAATTCTACTAATATGGCTGTAATCCATAATGCTCTGATAACATGCACCTAGATTTAATAAAATCCATGTAGGCATAGTGTAGATCCTACATGGAATGTTACTGTGTCCATGTACACAGTTCTCCCTCAGCAGGGCGCCATGCATATTAAACAAGGTGCGTTGCTGAGGGAGAGCCATGGGACATGGTTATTGAATCAGTGTAGGGAGTGTAGTGCTAACTGAGTCCACAGAAGATTAAATCACCTCATGCACTGTCCAATAGGAGTATACCAATGTAATTCATATTTTTTTTTATTTTTATAAAAAGCATGTTTGCATGGTGTGGTGTGGATCACAGCAGCACTAAGCAGTCCAGAGACACCACACATCTAAAATTAGAAACCGGATGTATTTAATTACTTATCTAAAGGTCATGTTCAAACATAGCTAAGCAGTTTACATAGTACAGCGTAGTGCTCAGCACTGCTTAAAGTTGGCTCAGAGGTACATGTAAAGGTATAGCACGATTTCACACATCCATATAGCTAAGTGGATAGAGTTACAGCCTCATGCACAGTAGGTGCAAAGTTTGAATACATGGAAGAGCAAATTAGCATTTTTGTTGGAAATAAAAATTATGCAAATTATTTTAAATACTGGCTCGCTGCATTCAGCTAAGCTCTGCTAAGACTTATACCTTCTAAGCACTGCATAAAGAAAGAACAATGGCTAATGTTTATGTACTGCTTGGCTGGTTTGTGCACTGCTAAGCAGTGCTAGGCAGACTGGGTCTGTGCAATGCTCAGCTGTGCTGCACTGGTTTGCATGGCGCTAAGCAATGTGCTGCACTTTTAAATGCTGCTGAATGGTGTGTAATGGAGGGAAAATGGACTATATTAAGCCCAGTAGCAGGGAATACAGCATAATGCATTAGAGTTCTGACTCTGAAAGGTACAATGGCAGGTGTTAGAGAGGGTTCATGCTTTTGGGCGCAGTGTTGGGGTATTCAGGAGTCCAGGGTCATGGGTATACTCCTTGAAAAAAAACATGTGGGCTGGCTGATGCAGGGAGGTTACCAGGGCTCAGAGTGCAAGACAGAGGCCAGGGACTGGCTGGCAAAGGACCTCTACAGAGTAACTGGCATCCCTTGCACAGGTGAGCAGTGTCATCCCCACCATGAATGACCTGAAAAGATGAAAGGGGGCTCTTTTGGACACCTGGGTACAAGAATTCTGGGCTGGGAAAGCCTACGTGTATGTAAGTACTATTACCCGTGTTTCACCAATATCTAAACTTGAATGTGTGTTAAACTGGTATGCATAATGGTGTGCTTCTCTCCCAACAGCTGCAGAGGATATGGCTCACAACATCGAGGCACATGGCAAGTGCTTGGCCAGGTTGCACCAGATGTATTTTTCTATCTATTGTCAAATCAGCAAGAAAGAGTAAAGCATTAACTGTGATTAGGTATATATAGTAAAGAACGTATTGCAGTGAATGTGGACTTACACCTGTACTGCAAGATGCGCAGACTGCCAACTGTAGTGCCATAAGCAGGGAAGACTAAAGCATAAACTGTAATAAACTGTTATATGCAATAAAACTTAGTAGTGCAATAACTGTGGAATTACAGCTGTGTTGCAACACCTGCATAATGACAACTGTTGTGCAATAAAAACATGAAAACATATCAGTAACTGACTGAAGGTTTTTCTAATAAAGTCTGTTGTGTAATGATTGTGGCAGTAGGGCTATTTTCAAGAAATCAAGTGTTAAAACTGTTCTGCAATAAAAACATAAAATAGTATCCATACCTGCATGAATATGTATAGTAAAGTCTGTTGTGCAATACGGCTGTTTTGCAAGAAATCAATTATTACAAGTGTTCTGCAATATAATCATGAAATAGCAATGGTACCTGCATGAAGTATGTGAAATAAAATTGGTTGTGCCATAAGCATAGCTTCAGAGTTGTTTTGTAATAAATCACTTATGACAACTGGTCTGCAACTTCACATGCAGCAATAGCAATAACACCAAGATAAACGTGTATAGCAGGATTGTCTTGTTTTCACCATTGCCTGTCAGCTACAAGCATTCAGTATGGTGCTGCAGTCAGGTATGACCATGTACTAGTTGTACAATGCAAATAATAACCCATAATCGGATAATGGTTGTTGACTTCACAGATATTTCAACACACTAATAATGCAATGTCTACACCTGGATTATATGTAGTCAGATATACTTTTCCTAGTATCTTTGTCATGCTTGAATGTCATGCATGTGTGTTCAACTGTCACTGAAGTCAAGTATAAAACTGTACCACTATTAGCAGTCACACTCTGGTGCCTGGTGAGCTCTAGGCAGCTGTGATTCAGTCAGTAACCACCAGTGACTTAGCAGCTCAGTTTACTAAATGCTGTGTCTGAAGTACCTTTTTGCCAGACACAGACCATGATTTGAATACAGTGTTATGTAGATCAAAATATTACAGTATCAGTCACATATCATTTACATATATTCTCTCCACAGAAACTACAGGTAAATGGGTGAGGTAGCCCATATTATGAGTACATTACTGTGTGTTTACATCTCACAGACTGTTACAATCATTACCAGGAATGTGAAAATGCAGCATAAAAGACAGGAAATAAGTGTAATAATAATAAAATAAAAGAAAAGAAATAAAATGTGTAAGCTCTGGTATGGCTGCATGCCTGGCGTGTGTGTTAAAGGTAGCTGCAGTCAATTGATACATGTGATGCAGATGTCCACTGCTGTTACTGCTATTGCGTTCTGTCCCCATACCTGCCAAGCATTTTCTTCTACCACAGACATCCTATGTTGTATCTGTTTTTCCCCCTACCAGCCAGCATAGGGTTCCCCTGACTTACCTGCGCAATACTTACCTTTACTGATTGTTTTTCTTTCCTCTTGTGCTTCCCCCTGCTGGGTCAGTTAGTGCTGTTGTGCACAGATCACAACCAATTATTCGATCTACCTTTGCAATCCTAGTATCCCCCTCCCCCTCTACCCTAGACTACTATAACCTAGGCTGTGTTCTTTTTTCTCCCCTCCCACCTCAATGGGAATTTACAAGTAGGGGTTAGTACAGACTGTCACCATTTTCAAATATTGCCATATACTCCAAGCGCCCATGTCTCCCTCTCCCTCAGCACTGTGTGCTTGCCAGTGCAAGTGTTTCTTTGCATTATTATTGGTTGAATATCTGGCTTCAATTGCTACAAAATTGAATGCTGTAATTAAATCAAAAGATGCTTCAACAAAGTTTTAGTTTAAGGGTGTGCACACTTATGCAACCAGTTTATTGTCCTTTTTTATTTTTTATATTTTTCCCACCTAACAGTTTTGTTTGTTTTTCAATTGAATTGTACAGGTTATATGTCACATTAATGGTGGAAAACGTTTTGAAATGATTTACTGTGGTCTTATTTTTTATATCACAAAAACCTGGCATTTTAACAGGGGTGTGCACACTTTTTATATCCACTGTACAGTATCTATCAATACATAAAAAAAAAACACCAGCCACTTCGTCTCCTGTACCATAATCATAAACTACTTACACCCTCCACCAAACTCTGCCTTGCCCTGTCTCTCCTAGTACTTTGTCTTCTGTATGCAGCTCCTGTTCTTACCAACCTTCAGTCATCACTTTCAAAATTAGAGCATATTTACAATAAAATAACTAGATTTGCCTCTAATCTCCCCTACAAATCCCAACACTGCCTCACCCTTAAGTCTCTACAATGGCCTGAATTCCCTAAACAACTATTTCTGTCACAACTGCATATTACACACTCTATTCTCTATACTCCCACCTCCTGTCCCTCTATCTCTAATATTGTATCTCTATATAACCCTCAATGTCAACTTCACACATCTGACAAACATCTCCTGGACATATACAAACCATCAAAAATATTGGTAAGTCCCTATATAAATACTCAGTTGTTCAAACCTGGAACCCTCTTCCACTTAAGATCAGAAGTATCCCCAATAAGCTTCAATTCAAACTAGAACTCAAATACCACTTACAAAAGACCTGGTCCTGCCCATGCCAAACTCCATCCTGATATATAATTGTTTTCCTCTTAATTCTACTTTTGATTACCCTAATTATTTTCTTTCTTCTTATTCTCTTTTTCTTTCTCTCTTTTTTCTCTTTCTATTCTCTGTTTCTTTCTTCCTTTTACTAACACTCCTATTTTATTACATTCACTATATTGGTTTCTTGTAAATACTTCTGTATATGACATATGCTTGCTTTTTATTGTGATTGATTTTTTTAAACTAGTGTACAAATGTATTCTATAGTTGATTTCAATTTTATGTAATTGTTCTTTTCAATGTACTTATTGTAATTTTTTTTGTTTTTTCTTGATTGTAATTGTAACTAGAGCTTTTCTCCTCATGTCTCCACAGAAAATAGGCCCTTGGCTCAGTTGGACCAACCCGGTTAACAAATGTTAATAAATAAATAAATGAATGAATGAATGAATAAATAAATAAATAAATAAATGAATGAATGAATAAATAAATAAATAAATAAATAAATAATGATTGTTGTTAACTGACTGTACTCTACACATACATGTCTCTCAAGTGTCATCCTGTCATGGAATGTAATTACCATTGCGTAATTCCTCTGTCACAGATGTATCATCAGCATGTTTATGTTAATAGCAAAGTAACACATCAGCCCACAGTACACCTTGGTAGTAATATAGGTACACCTGATGTACAATTGTTCTGTGTACTTCATCACCTGCAGTTGTTACTGCTTGGCCCATACTGTCCATGTGGATAGCTTGAGAGGTGAGTATGCGCTACAGCAGCTATAGGGCACTTTTACACATAAAGAAAGGACAGACGTGTAGAGTAGATAGAAGTACTGTTGTCAACTATATAGCCTAGAATGGTATTAATGGATTATATTTCTTTCTCTCCCCACCCCTTGTCTTCAAATATTTGTTATTCTTATGGATTGGTTATGGTTTACAATTAACATACATTGTTCCATGAACTTTATTTTGGGGCATATGTTTTATTATTGTTATGTATCACAATAGTTTCATATTAACATTGTCTTGAATTACCAGTTCTGTTAACCATATGTCATAACTGCTACTGGCAAACTTTTAATATACTGCCTGTTCTGATATTCATTGTAATGTTTCACATAATATACATTGAAATGCAATGGAGTTATTTTCAATTTTCTGGCATGCTGTTACTACTAACAATGGTTTTGTTCATAACTAACCTAAATGTATTACTTCACCTCCATAATCACAGCATGTCAGGGTAGGCCAGTTCCTGCTGATCCACCTACCCTACCTCAGCTGGCCATGACACCAGGTACCAGTTAGTCTTGGACCACAATGGTCATGCCCCCTCTGCTGGCCCTGTACCACCTTTGGGTGGAACTGCCTCAGGGGAATGGTCACATCCTCCCCTGGGAGCAGTGGCAGAGGGGCGGTAGTCACCCAGGATTGACTACTGGCCATGGTGCACAGGATACTTCATAGGAGTTAATAACGATGCCTGTGCTAGCTTGAGGGCAGACTCAACAACCTGGTGGGGTCTGGTGGCCCTGGTGCCCAGCTTCAAATGCAGCCACCTTCAGGGCAGTGAGGTAATAGTGTGGATTGCCCATGAGTGGGAGCCTCAGTCATGCTGCTGCCTTCTGGAGGCACATGGTCCTCGGAATCCACAGCATCCTCCCATTCCAAGCTGTTTACCCCCTCATGTGTCACACACCACCCCTGTCTGCTGTCTTGTCTGTCTGCAATTGCATCACCTCCTACTCACCTTACCTCCCCACATGTACCTATATCCCTTCCCCAACATTCCACTATCTCCTTATTAAAAAAAAAAAAAAGGCACCTGTCCCACAAAAAAAATATTGCTCCACACATAGCTCTCCATTTCACACGTGTCCAATGGACAAAACTAATTTGGTTCAATTGATCTGACAACACATTTATGCTGTCCTCACCACTCTCTCTGGGGTTTGAGAGTCCGAATTCATCCTCAAAATCTGTCAAAATACACAGCTGCTGTTGTACAAGAAATGGACAGCTATGTTCCTTCCCTGCACCTGTCCTGCACATCCCTATCTATCTTTCACTATGTTCTTCCCCCTGCTTGCCCCCATTTCACCACTGTCCTATCACCCCCTTTTTCTTTTCTTTTTAATTTTTTAGTGCGGGTTTGCATGGAGCTAAGGGGAGCACCACGCCTCACAAAACCTGGCAAACCACTTAAAAGCACTTTAAACTGCCTTAATGATCTTATTTGTTTCTGACAGTGTTAGGCACATGTATAAAATAATCTCCCCTGCCATGATTCAAACCCAGGTCCCTTCCAACTGCAGCAGCCCACTAGGCCATACAGATCTCAATTAAAGCAGATGTTTTCAGGAAATCATAGTAATTGCCACTGACAGACTGCAATTGATCCTAATAGGAAAATGGGAGTGTACCGTGGACTCTGATGCAAAATTACACCAGTAGACAGCCAAATAAATATTGTCAGTGAAAGCCATGTACATAGCAATGGATGCAGACAATGTGTGCCACAGCTGTATGTATGCACCTATATCTGGTAAATAGAGCGGCTGAAGCACTGACGCAGTAGCTCAGTTTGTTAAATGCATTGTATACAGAACACATTGTCACACACAGTCCTGGGTTCAAATCTAATGTGTTACACTTCAATTACAGGTGTAATAAGGACTGATTCATGGAATTTTAACCCCCATAGGTTATTGCTGCTGTATTATCAATTTTGCAAGTCACAGGCCTGCAGGAAGGGACACACTGCATATATATGGACAGCCTAACTATATCTCGCCAACTCCTCTGCTATTGGGACTGTTGCATAGCAGATATACCTTAAGCACATGCCTCGATTGGACTGTAAATGGTACACCTACAAAGCTGCCCTGTGCCAACAAGGCTGCCACAGCTGCCACAGTTACATGTACAGCTTGCAGCCCTCCAAAGTATTCACACCCCTCTCCCTCATTGTATCCTAGGCTGCAGCAGAACCTGCAGCCTGGAGCATACATGACTGTATGCTAAGGTAGCTGCTAAAGACTGGCCATAGCTTCCATCCCCCTATAACAAGGGATCTGGACACAACCATACATGAAGGTGAGGGGCAAACACCCAGGGATAGGTACATGTTACACTGTTTGCCCCTACAAAAATAGTAAGTGGGTAGAATAGCAGCTACTGCATTACCATACATATTCTGATGGTTATGAATTGTGACACTCACTTGTCTCTCACCCCCTTCTAACCTCAACCCACATTGTTTGCTAGTGATCTGCCAGATGAACACACTGTCATGGGACACTTAACAAACATATGAGACAAAACTTCATACATTCAAACATACTTCATACATCAATACAGTGGGTAGCATTTGTAGTTACCCTCTATGATTCTGTCTCCACACCTCAGTAATGTCCATCTCATCAATTAAGAAAGGGGCCAAGGCCTACATGAAGGTCTTGTATATTGCACTGTGGTGCAATGTCATTGTCTAGTGATAGAGCAATTCAGCTGTTTTGGATGCAACTTGCAAGTCTGAGCCACATATTGGTGCACATGCAATTACCTGTTTATGAGCATTACCTACAAAAGGCAAGCAACTGATTATGGGAAACAGGTCTGTATGTGGTTTTACTCACACAGACAGTATATGTGCAAAGCATTTGCAGAGGAACCTTTCAATAAAAGGAATATGTACTACATTTCCCCATAAAAGAGGATGCAGATGAGAGGATGGAGGTATAGGGAATAGGGATCAAAATAGTCTTGAGTTAGATCAATGATGCTGACATATCAGTGATACTCTGCTGTCCAACACCTACATGCATACCTCCCAATTGTCATTGCTTTGACTCATGTCTCTGCTCTGTCCCTGTCCATCCCTCCTACAACAGTCGGCTGTTATAGAAAAGATAGTGGATTATACCTAAGACATATTGACACTAAGTAAGGGTGTACACTCCTGTAACATCAACTTTTGAATATGTCACACATAAATACTACTAACATTGTAAAAGAGTTCCTGAATGTCCCGGATGTATTCTGGCTAAGTCCCTGTTTCATGGACATTTGTCCCTGTTTGGTTGAGAACTATGCCTAACATACATCTCAACTTCTACAGTAAGAAACCAGGACAAAGACATATTTAATTGGGGAACAAAGGCACAAACCCAGTGACAGACTATACATATCAGCCATACAAAGTAAGAATGTGATTAGAGTAACAGATATTATCTGCAGCATAAGTGTTGTCGGAGGAATCTGATGGGTGACAGATTCTGTGTCAGCTTTCTGACAGCAACCATAATTTAGTGGACAACCATTTGTCAGACATGCACAACGTTGTGCAAGACGAACCACAGCTATGAGCCAAACAAGGTGACATTCTACAAACATCTGCATAGTTGAGATGTATGATGCCAACCGGGAACATACACAGCAGCAGATTTGCATTGCTGTCTGTCATTGTGGCACTCTGGTGTGGCTGGGCTGTCCCCATGTAGTAGTTGGAATAGCACACTGCTATTTGTCTGACAGTGGCCGTATTACATATGAGTGGGGATTTGCCCATAGGAAAAATACTACAGTACGCTACAATGATGCCTGTAGAGACATGCAGCAGAATCTGCCTCAGCACACAGGGACATTACCCAGTATTGCTACTATCTTGGTGATAGCCCCACATGTAGTGTGTCACCAAACTGTGGGGGTATGACGTGTAAGGGAGCAGTGGATAGTGCAGGTCATTATGGGTGTGTAGGGTATGTACATTGTGGACATCAACATATTAGGTCCCGTAATGTGTTCCCCTCTTGTTGTCTTGCAGGAAGGATGTACCAACAGAAACATCCTCCTTTTTCATCTGAGGTAAATGTGGCTATAATGGATGCCCTCAGACTCAACCATCAAATCCTGCTGTCAAGGGGTCGCCACAATCATGAACAGTGGGCAGCATTGTGGGCTGACCTTTGAGGGCTGTAAATGATATTGGCCAACAGGACATGACCTACAAGCAGGTTCGACACCAGGCCACAGATATGGTCAATGCCACACATCAAAGGGCAGCTGCTGTTGCCAGGGATTGTGCTGCCATCAGTGGAGGGTCTGCAACAGAACAACCACTCTTAAACACAGAGGAATTCCCAACCCACATGTCCCAGTCAACCACCAAATCATACATCCTGGAGGTGAACGCCACAACGTCCACATCAGAGGAGTGTCCAGGTAAGCTGACTGTGTTCACCAGTATAATACATTTGCAGTCATTGTGACAGGCTCTACTGATGAGTACATGGGTGTCAGGTCTATCTGCCTTGTAAGGAGGTTGGCTTTTCAACACAGTTGTGCACACATACTCAGAATGTCAGCAATATAGCCAGTACATCATTAGCTACTGTACATGTGGATATATGCACATATTTATTTATTTATTTTACATTTGTTTACTTGGAAAGTCTGACTGGACACAGGTCCATTTTCAGTGGAGGCTAGGGGAGAAAAGCTCCAGATAAAAAATACATAATCAAATCAAAAATCAAAAAAATTATGAATCAACAACATTTACACAATGGATATCTAGTAATACATAGTAAATGGCCTAATATAACATATAACAGAGCAAAGTTAGGTAATTCTAAAAGACATGCTTCTGGAGCATTTCTCCCCGGGCCTCAGCTGAAAACAGGATCTGTGGAACCTAGTCGGACATTCCCGGTCAACAAATGTTAAAATAAAAATAAAAAAAAATAAAGTGAGGTAATATTAATACATTGTTTGTGTGGCAGTTAATACATAGTAGTAGTTTAAGGTAACGTAACATAACAGATGAGAGAGCTTTTGCTCATAACCAGTAAATATAAAAGTGGTATATATTTCTCATAAGTTTCCCACAGTACATACTACAAAATATGTATTCCTTACAACAAACACACTCAGCTGAGAATTATTTTCCAGTGTGGTAGATGGATTACAAAGCTATTTAGACTAAATGGGGAGTAGGTTGTTCATTAAGCATTTACTCTGGTGAGTCACAAGAGCATAACCAGGTATTCATATAATGTGTGCTGAGGAACTTTTTGAATTGAGTGGAGGAACTAATGGAGGTTAGGTTGCACTATAAAGCATTCCAAGCCTTGGAAATGGAATAGCTGATGAGAGATTTCCATGATTCATTGTTGTGTTTGGTGAGATCTAGGTGGTTTTGGGTACTTGATCTTAATGTTCTTGTTGTGGAATAAGGAGTAATTAGATTCTCAAGTGCTGGGGCTTTAGTTGGGTAGTAATATAGCTTGTCTGCTAATGACAGCTGATTGAGTTTCAGTTGCTGTTGTAGCTCAAGCCAGTCGAGTTGTTTGAGAACTGTGCAGTGATGGGTCTTATGTGGTGTCTCAGTAGCAAATCTAGCAACCTTGTTATAACAAGATTCATGTTTGTTTAGGTCAGTTTTGTGGGGGTACCTTGTAATATTGCAACATTTGGTGTTGCTTGCAATACCTCTCCCTCACCTTTCCACAGGTACCTCAGGCCTGTCCGTAGTTTGTAGTCGTGTACCTGGTAAGTGTGATACTGTTGTTTATCAGATCATATATACCTATGAATGTTAAGGGCTGCCATTTTGTGCCAAACACAACAGGGAGAAGGTGCATACCTGAGACAGTGGTACTACAACTGGCATATCATTGTCAAGATAGGTGTACTGGGATTTATGTGTAGTTCTGTTACATACACTGTCATATTGTATACCTCACAGCTGTATTGAACTGGCAATGTTACCCGGATGTAGGTGATGTGCACATTATACAGGGCCTAGGTTGTCTGTGTATGTGGTTGTGGGTGTGTGTGTGTGCTGTGCATGGGATCAAAGATGAGAAAACATGAGATATGTAATGCAGTTGTGGACCCTCATCTTTATGAGTCTATGTGGATTAACCTACATAATAGTGCAAGTGGTAATGTGCTGTTTTTGTCTTGCTTCTCAAAGGTGAACAAGGGGGGTTGGGGTCTGTCCCCTTCACAACCTGATGTCAGTATCTCATCGGACTATGATGATGATAGTGGCCATTGCAAGGCACAGGTGGGGTTGTCAGTAGCTGAATCTGTCCGAGAGGTTGACATCCCTCTTCTGCCCCCATTGTCCCTACACACAGTCAGTATGCTCACATATACCCAGTCACCAGAGTCCACAGGTACTGGACAGTCAGAGGGTGGCAACTATGGTGTCAGTGAGTGTTGACACTGGCCATAGCCAGAGACCTGTCGAGGTCCCACAGGCAAATTGACAGGGGTGTTCAAAGGAGGACTGCTGTCAATCCACTTCCCATTGCAGGTCTCACATCGCGGGTGACTTGCTGGATGTTTTGGGCTGTCATGGAGGCACAGGCATGAGCTGAACACAACACCAGGTGGATGCTTAGGGTTATGGATGCAGCACAGTCTGACATCTGTGACTGCCTCCACTGCATGGCTGATGCCATGGAACATTTCACTGAAGTAGTGGACAGACAGTGGGCTCAGACAGTGTCTGTCTTTGAGTGCACATTGTCTGTGCTGGAAAATGTGGTTGGGGTTGGGCATCAGACACATGGACGTAGGCCAGCAATGCCATCTGCTGGTAGTCCACATGTCCATGCACACTCACATACCATAGTGACAGCAACTCCAGTGCTACAGAGAGATGTGTGCTGTTGACACTATGACATGACAGGCCATGGGCATGTGGTCCTGGGAGGTCCCGTGGGGGACACAGACCCAGCAGAGAGCAGTCACCATCAGGTATTAGCACTATATCTGAGTTTGGGCATGGTGCTGCCTGTGCTACTCATGGAGAAGCCAGTTCCTGTGTTCATAACCAGAGATGGTGAACTGTCCACTCTACCATGTATGGTCCACAGCTGTCCATAATACTCATGAGTAGGGCTAGCACCCTTCCTGACTCACAAACATGCTAAGAACTGTTTGACACAGTCTAGGCCTCCAGCACCACCACACCCTGTGCATGTGATGATACCTGTGCTACATCCCTGCCATCCATTTCATTGATACTGGGACCTGCATATATGTGTCTCATGCAAATGGTGACTATAATACTTTGCATGTGTTTGTGTAGTGCAGTAGTGTTATACTGTGGCAGTTTTTGTGAGCCACAACAGGTACTGTACGCTGGCATGTGTAAGGACTACACATCAAATGTTGTGTATCTTTGTTGCCTGATGGTACACTGGTGGTAGTGTTACAGAATGAGAGGTGTGTCATGGAACTGTATATCTTTCTGTCCCAGGTATCTGAGCAGTACAACTATGGATACATGGTGGAAATACAGTGCCACAGGATGGCAAGGCAGCACAGCAGAGATATGCTTTGGATTTGGCTGCTGGTGCTTGTTTTTGTGGTTTCTAGTCTGTTAAAGAGATATGACATCAACAAGGTATGCCAGTATATGCACATGGCTCCCTAGGTGCATAAATATAGAACATTTTGTTGGGGGCAATGGGGACAGTCAGTGTCATGATGCTTTCATACCCTGTGAAACAGTCTGCTACCCTTGATACATGTCACCTGGGTAGTCTGCACATACATCTGTAGATTGTGGTGGACATCAGTTATGCTTATGTAGAGGAGCGCAATTTAGGGCCAACACCTAGTCACAGGACCATAATATGCATAACCAATACACAGGGATAGTGTCTCCAGTGCTGTCTCACACACATACACACACACACACACACACACACACACACACACACACACACACACACACACGTAGGATGCTGTGAAAGTAGAATCCCTACCTATCTAGTATTACACACTATAGCTTGCAGTGCTTATTGCATACACCATGCTGTTTATCTGATTCCACACTGTCAGCCAGTGCTCTAAGGTGGATGACATCAATAAGCCTTGTAACAGAGGCTAGTGTTGAGGCCAGCAGCTAGTCAATGGGCATAAAATGCATAGCCACTGTATAGAGATAGCCCATAGGGACTTGTTTGATGCACTGCATGGGATATATGTAGACACACACACACACACACACACTCACACACACACACACACACACACACACACACACACACACACACACACACACACACACACACACACACACACACACGTTGGATGTTGTAAGAGTAGAACCCCTACCTATCCAGTATTACACATTATAGCTCACTGTACTTATTGCATGTGTCACGCTGTATATCTGACAAAGCATTGTCAGCCAGTGCTCTTATAGTGGATGACATCAGCAGTCCTTGTATAGGAGGGGATTTACATGTCAACAGCCAGTCACAGGGCCATAAAATGCATACCATCACACAGAGACAGGCCATATGGGCATGTCCACAGTGCTGTGAGGAGATATTTTGACACACACACACACACACACACACACACACACACACACACACACACACACACACACACACACACACACACACACACTTGCATGATGTGAGATTAGAACTCCTACCTATCTAGTATTACAAACTTCAGCTCACAGTACCTATCACATGCACCACAGGTTGTGTCTGTTGTATATGTTGCTACAGGCAGAGTACTTGTGGAGTACATAAAGTGGCCTTGTGTTAGACAGTTTGTGTGGCCTGCAGGGTGATACTGCTTGGTACTATTATTGTATCTAGTGTCCTATGGGGCAGGATACCTGGCAATATCCCTGCTATGTGTGTATACTTACAAGTCTGAACATATGTAGCTGTTTGCAGTTTGATAGGCGGACATGTTGCCAGGCACAATATGGCATGTTTAAGGCATGTGTTGCACCCATTTTACATTACACCACCTGGGTACCTATGTCTGTCTGCAGGGTGACAGCCTGCAGGCTCAGGGGTCTGTGGGTGAAAGGATTTTGCACTGTTGCAGCCTTGGTTTGATGCCATCGGGCACCTCTTGTGATGTGTATGTGCAGATAACCCCAGGATACAGGGGTATGTGGCGACATACATAGATCCCTGCCTATATCTATATCAATGGTGTATAACAGGTTATCTCCTTAAATGTAGTTGTGTGTGTCAGTAATGTAAATGTGTTCTGTAGAAGTATGTGAGGAGTCTACGTATCATTGTACTGTATATAGCTATATATACATCTTGTTATCACATATATATGTGCACATATTGATAGAAACAGTTATCAAGCATGACGGGGATAGGGAGAGACAGATATGTATATGCAACTGTATGCATGTACAGGCAAATTTCCACATAGCAGGTCTTTGGGCGGTAGAGGCAACAGACTTGGGCTCAAGTTCGCTAAGTGTAGGAGCATGCCCAGTGTGATTTTCAGTACTTACAAGGTTACTCCAGGCCACAGCTATCTGTACTCTAATCCAGGATCATTGGCTGCTGCACTTGTTACCACAGTACTGCAGTTGGCTGATATTTTCCAAGGCATTCCCCACCTGTTTGCTGACCTTAACATGTGACTCACACTTCAGAACTGTAAAGAGCTTCACAGACTGTCAAGACTCTTGCCGCATATTTGTGGCCCGTTTCATGTAACATTGTTTTCTGGCAAATTAGTGGCAAACCAGTTAAGATTGCAGTAAATTAATACTGACAGATATTTCATTTTCAGACTACATGCACAGCAGGTGAGTCATGTGAATGCAGGGCCTGTTATTCTATCCACATTTTATGCTTGTAGGAGCAAGTATTTAAAACATGTCCCAAGTTGTGGTCCATGGTCCCACTTTTATCCACTGTATTTCAACAGATTTCCTGCTGTTAGGGGTTGGGAGGTATGATGTGACTGGGATACATAGTGAAACACCACACACAGGGTGAGAGACTGCATACCTCTCCCTGTACATGTTTTTGCAGAATGTTCAGCATTTTGCCCCATATCCTGCTGTGTTCCTCGTGCATTTTTGGTTTCCTAGTGCCATACTGTACTTCGGTCACTGACTTGTTGTACCTACTGACACATTTAGCTGATGGTCTTTACATCCTGCAGCTAATCTGACCTGTTGCAGCTTACTGTTAAACTAGCCACCTGATAGTTTACTCAGGGGATGTATAATGTCTGTCTGTAGGTATGGCCCTTTCTGCCCCCAGTAACTCTGTCTTTGTCCAGCTTTCTTGCAGTAACAGATTGAGGGGCTCTGACAGTCTGTGAGACTGCCACCATATGTGTACCCCACATGCAAAAGATATTGGATGCTGCCAGATTCAAACCATCAACACCATCACACATGTTGCTGACCCTGGCCCACTGGGCAACACCCAGACAGGGAGTTCTCCTCCCTCACACTATTAACAAGATAGGGGAATTTTATGGTCTGCTAGTATGTCATTGCAGACTTACTGTTACAGCAGTTTTATGGCAACACTGATGTGCTTGTGGTGGGGGATGACCAGCCTATGCTCTGCTGACATAGATAGTCATGCGACCGTCCTGCGACTACACTGTTTGCCATCCCCCTGGCCTAATGTTGCAGAGTTTCCAGCCATGTGGTCTAATTGCTAATATGGTTCACATACTTGTGAACAGAGCACCTGTTGTCCCAAGTGTTTGCTGGATTTGTACAAGTAGCCAGTATCCTAGTATAGACCTCTGCAAGTAGCCCAGTAGCACACTATATATAGCCCACTATATTCCCTTGCATACATGCGGCAGATCCATACATATGCTACCATATTATAGTACCTCTTACAAGTGGTGTACAGGGGAGTGACTTACCTTGTGAATGCAGCAGTTGACAGACCTGTAGTTTGGAGCTGCCTCTATCTGATGCAGGCAGTCCACAGCCAATACATGGTGAGGTACAAGTTGTGTGGCCTGGCTGGCATCATTTTTACTGATATGTATGTGAGTCACAGTATGGTCTCAGTCCCTAGGGCCTTAGATTGTCAGTGCATGTGCCATGCATTGTCTCTTGGCCAAGGCCAGGGCATATTGGGCACACCTAAATCTGCCTACAGGGGCAGCCTCAGGGGGTTCCCAGAGTCCCCCTGTGTGTGTGGCTGTGGTGATCTAAGCACTGGTACTACACTGTGTATCCCTTCCCTTTGCTGATCCTGCTGCAGCTATTTCCACAGGATCATATTGAGTAGCATGGCACATACTGTAAACATCAGTGCAATTGTGGCTGCAGAGTACTAAAAGGCTCCACCAGATATATCGAGGCAATGGAAATGTGACTTCTACAGCCCAAACACATGCTCTATGATGTTCCTGGTTTGTGCATGTGCCTCATTATGGCATTCTTTGGTGGGTGTATGTGCATTTCTGATGGGTGTCATCATCCACAGTTCCAGTGTGTAGCCAGTATCCCTAAGTAAATGGCCATGTGGGATGTCCCCCTCTAGCAAACATCTGGTACAGCTGTGATGTGCGCCAGATATGGGAGTTGTGATTACTGCCAGGGCTGCCAGCACACACATTCATAATAATGCCTTGGCATTGCACACGACCTGATAGTTGATGGAGTGATACCCCTTGCAGTTGACATAGATTCTAACCTCTTCACCAGGTGGTACCTTGATGTGTACATAACTGCAATCTATGGCACCCAGTACCTCAGGATAGTGTTCTACACAGTAGAAGAGTTACATACTGCTGGCCCTCTCCTCAGAGGCGTGGGGAAGATTAATGTGCTCACTGGCATGTGGTAGCATGGCATCCAAGAACTGGTGGAGTAACCTGGAAGCAGATGCCTGTGAGACCCCCATCATGTCCCCAGTTGGTCTTTGAAAAGTACCTGTAGCTAGTATCCTAAGGGCTACACATACCTTTGTTTCCACTGGGGTGGTTTCCCCTCTGTTGCCTCTGGGTCGGAGTTGAGGGTGGCAGAGCTCACTGAGTTGTAGTATGTACCTATCCACCCTATAGCACTCTACAATCTCCAGCTCATATAGCTCCTGGGAGGTTACCCCAGACCTGAACACTCTTCTCCATCTTAGTCTAAGCCTATGTTTAGCATCAGCAGCATTGACCTCAGCATCTGCATGTACATATGTAGCAGATCTGCAACAGCCCCTAGCATTCTGTAGGTTAAAATTCCCAAGTCTGTACTCCAATGGTGCAGAGTATGGGGGAAAAAACTGATTGTAGGGTGTATATATACTTTATAGTGATCTGCTCTAGGTGTACTCTGTGTGATTGGCTAGTTATGATGCATTCCAACTGCCAAGTACATCATTAGCGGGTTAAATGGTCCTAGTTTAAGTGTAACAGGGCTCATCAGCAATTAATACATCATTGGCTTTCTCAGACAATATTTTTTGACACCCTTCCTTGCTGAGCACTGTAGCGTGCTGCACAAACCTGGGCTGCAGAGGTAAGCAAGGCTTAGCAGTGAGCAAACACGCCCCCATGGAAGTCATGCTCAGCATGGCTTTGTGCCATGCAAGCATGCCTAAACGTGCTCAAATACACTAAAACGTGACTCCTAAGGTAAACAAAGCTTAGCATTCACCAGATACACCCCCTGCTGAGCACAACAGTGAGCCACACTAACAAACGCCACTGAGCACCAATGAGCTTAAAGGTTTGTGGATACACCCCTTTGATGTCAGCTACCTCTTCTGTGGACACCAATATGGTTCTGTGGCTACACGGATGGGATCTGCGGACACAGATACCCATTTCTGCATACAGATCCATGCACAGTACCTGGTAACTACACAGATTCAGGCCCTGCCTTGTTCGCAACCACAGCAGTCCTACATTGTACATATCCCAAACAAGGTCCTGTAATGCATTACTGTTACATACTCACAAATTATGCTTTTATGCAATATATATATATATATATATATATATATATATATATATATATATATATATGTATATAGCATAAAAGCATGTTTGGGCACTATGGCACACCCTGCAAACATACCCATGGTATTAAAAAAGCAATTTTACATTATTTTCCATATGGGTTTGGACACACAGTGCTTACTTTTCACATATCTGTGTCCTCTATACTGTTTATTCCACTGTAACTGCACATTTACAGCCCCTTGTGTCATTTTACCTTCCTGTACATGAAACTTTTCCATGTACATTACGGACACCAACATGGTGTCTGCACAACTGCCTATCTGCTTGGTGGATCACTCTACCTGCCTCATTTGCATGCATTTCACCTGCTTATGAGGTGATTTGCATGCCATGGACACTTCCGTGTTCCCACGCTTGTGCACGCCCCTCGGCTCACTTTACTGGATCACACATCTGCTTACTTTCATGTAAGCACCATGTCACTATGCCTACATGGAAAATATGTCCATGTAGACTTTATTAAATTCTCCTGATCAACTTTCTAATAGGAAGATTTGTAGAGCAGTATCTGTGTTTTAAGACTGGCATGTACAGGCTGGTAGCTCAAATTTAAGGAAACAGGCCAGCATGTCTGCTTCTTTATGTGCTGTGAGCTCAAACCAAGAGAGGGGACACATATATTACAATCTGTTATCTTGATTTAATATACCCATGGCATTTATTTATAGATGCATATTACATTTATTGATGTTAACATATATTTTGTGTGTAGTTGCAAATAACTCGGTTGTTTGTCATATTCCTACTATCATATATGTAATCTGTAACATTCTGTTAACACCAGTTATTTAACTGTGAAGTCAGTCCATCTTGATAAATTCTGTTATATGTCTGAGGAATCTTTTGGTTAATATTGTACACTTTGTAAAATGCTATGAAAGTCTGTTTTCTCATGAAATATTAAAGTCACTAGTAGAACATTTTCCTCACATTTTGAGAGACTGAGATAGGCAGCCTAACAGTTGAAATGAAGGACAGGGTAGATGTATATATTTTCCTGGTGACGTGCAATTTAGCAAAGAATATCATGGTCCTCACATGCAATTTACTGTGTCCATAATGTACATCAACATGTATAGTTCTCTTCACAAAATTTGTGTGCTATATGACAGTTACACTGCCTGAGGAATGTATGTTTTCCATTACCGTTAATGTTTCTGAACAACGTGATAATATGAATGTAATTTTCCAACTGTTTAGCTGCATGAACAGCACATGTTCATACTTTGTAATCCTAAGTCAAGATCATTATTAGTTGAACATCCTCCATTAAGATGATGTCATAACAAACTCTTTTTACTTCTTGCAAAACATGCATTTTTTATTTTTTTTTTCAGTTCAGTTAAGTTGTGTTAGGTGGGCAGGTGGTTTTCAGTGTTAGAGTCTGGATGCAGATTGCGGTTGCAGGTTTGAGTTTCATGTCCTTCAATCTGTTTTCAAAGATGTTAACACCTAAATGTAAAAATGACAACTGTGTATTGTGATTATCTAATGTTCTTCATAAAGAAATGTCTACAAACTGTGGTGAAAAATGTATATCATTGTTATTTGAAAGATACATTATTCATACATTCTATTTTTTGATTTTAGGCAAGGAGGATTGGAAAAGAGCCATGTGCATCGAACAGATACACAGGCTTGAGTATCAGTCCAAGGAGGTAGGTATGTTGATTATTTTACATATATAATGAACTGAAATGCACCTTCCCCTGTTTACAGGCCTGCATTTTTCACAATAACATGTATATTGATTAGAATGCAGGAATACCCATCATGCATCAGTAAGGTATGTGAAATCATCACTATGGTAGCTGTGCTTACAAGTGTGAATAAAATCTAGCAATGTTGATATTTTATGTATCATCAAGCCATTGTTTCAACAGAAATATTTTGAAGTGTACTTCACAACCTAAATGGCAAGTGGATTTGTGTATCTGTCACACATCCCCTTAGGTGTATGGTTTCCATATAACTCTGACTGCTTTGATTAGTTCTTGTGATACAAAACTTGGCACATTTGAAATTCTGGTAAGCAGCAACAATCAGAACCTTGACACCTAGAGTTGATGCACAATCCTCTTTATTACGAATAAAACTGGACCACAACGAAAAACAGTGAAAACAGTTGTAAACAGTTATAAACAGCAGTACTAAGCGCTTTCACCCTTGCATGTCAGGGCATCATCAGAGTACAAAATAACTTAGCCTAGAACGTCCCTTAAATACAATTACTATGATTACTCTAATTACATAATTGTGTTAATCAACACTCATTGACTGAACCTTGTATTGTGTTGTTTATTCGTAATAAAGAGGATTGTGCATCAACTCTAGGTGTCAAGGTTCTGATTGTTGCTGCTTACTAGTCTTGGTTGGAAGTTTGTTCTACATTTGAAATTCTGGCCATGTTGTCTGGTGACGTAATGTGTTGTATATACCCTGTTTATTCACAGAGTGAATGGGTATCTACTGTGTCATTGTTTGCACTGCTGTTTGCAGACTGCGAAGCATCCATTTCAGTTTAACCTTGGTATTGCACCTACCTCAGACACCTTGGGTGTTTTTGTTATAGCTTAGGTTTACTGACCCTTGAGCAGATACATGTTTGATTGCAATAGCGCATATTCAGCACATCCTGCGGGTCAACATTGGTACTGCAGCTGTCTCAGACAGCTTGGGTATTTATACAGAAACTCAAAAGACCACGGCCCACCATCAGAACACACTTTATTACAGCAACAGCAAAAGGTAACACCCTTTCTCAATACTAAAACAGTATACATGGAATGCATCACATTTAAATAAGAGCAAAGGAGCATCATGTGACCACAGCCAACAAATCACCTGACACTCTTGATTAAAACACTAAAATCAAAAAACATACTATAAAACATGCTTATGAAACATTCATAAAAATGTTTTTTTCATAAATTTTGCTATTGCATTCTCACTAGGACAAGTTTAATACTTAGTTATTAAGACCAGGCTTAAAGTCTGCACGCAACCTAATAATCCACTCATACTCTTTATTTTCAAGATAATTATTTAAATCACCTCCTCTAATTACTTTTTGTACACTACCTGTTACCATGAACCTAAAGCAATGATCTATACCATTAGACATAATATGCTTAAATGGTGCATTCTTATCATTACTTCTATGTTTACCTGACTTGTGTTCTACAATGCATTCCTTTAATTTTCTTGTAGTCTTTCCTACATAGAATGAGGGGCATTTTACACAAGTAGCAAGATAAATGACATTCATACTATTGCATGTGGCCATACGATAAATCTTGTACTGCTTATTAGATACTGGATGAACAAAACTATTATTATCATGCTTAACAGTGTCATTACAACAGCTACATGCCATACAGCCAAACGTTCCACACTTCCCTGATGTTTTAACTTTTGAAGCACTCTTAAAATCTTTATAACATAACCTTTTCAAACTCCTCAAGTTCCTATAAGAAAAGAACGGTCTGTCTTCTATAACATTTTGCTGTTCAGTCGAGGTCAACAAAATGTCCCAATTCTTTTGTATAATTTTCTTAACATCATTTGACCTTAAATTATAAGCAGTTATATATCTAATTCTATCAAGATGCACCTTAGCTTGAGCTACAACATCCTTTCCTTCTTTAAATATTGACTTTAAGGCACATCCTCTACTACGTTTTACTTCTTCTGAAACTTTTAAAACATCTATGCGATCATATCGACTATCAAGAAACTCTTCCACCATTTCATTCAGCTGTTCAATAAACCTCATATCATCAGTATTCAACCTGCTTACCCTACTAAATTGCAGCCTCATTATCCCTGCAAAAACATAGGGTGCATGCAGGTTTTGTCTGTGGACATATCTATTCACATGTACATTTTTCTTATGTAGACTAGTTTCTATACTAGCCAAACTCCTTTCGAAATGGACATCCATGAACTCTATATAACTAGTAGAGCAAGACATTTTAAATTTAAGGAAATTTGTGGTATTATTTAAATATGCCACATATTCTAGTAACTCATTAGCAGTCCCATTCCAGATAAGAAAACAATCATCAAAAAATCTCAAATATAATTCAACTTTCTTATTTAGAAGATTAATATTACTATAAATATACTTTTTCTCCCATTGATGAAGAACAAGTTTAGCATAGGTATTAACTATGGGCATTCCCATGGCTACCCCAGATAATTGTAAAAATGGCTCATTATCAAAAATAAAAACATTCTTTGTCAAGGTAATATCTAATAAACAAATATTCTCTATTTTCATAGCTGACATCTTTACTTCACTAGTTTGAAAGTCGCTTATAGCTTCAACCCCATACTCATTTGGTATTACAGTGAACACAGAAGTCATATCTAGTGTTACAAACATATAGCTAGCCTCTGGACTTCTACCATTCCTTTGTTCAAGCCAACCCTTCAGTTTCACTAAAAAGTCAGAAGTATCCCTAATAACACTTGGACAAAGCCGCAGATACTAATTGTTCTTTGTAAATATACAGATATAGGCTCAGCTATCCAACCCCCAACTGAGACAATAGGTCACAGTGGGGGGGTTTGTAGCCGACTTATGTATCTTAGGAATTCCATAAATCTGTGGTATCCTCAGACAGGATACAGAGAGAAAATTAAGCAAATTAATAGACACATCTCCATTCAGTTGCATATCATATATAGCCATATTGACATCAGTAACAAGCTTTTTTAACATCCAGAAAAGTCACCTTTTTAGAGGCATTTTCATCATACAATAGCTGTTTCAGGGACGTCATATAATCAATATGATTCATGATTACAGTAGCACCACCCTTATCTGATTGTTTTATGATTATATCATTATTATTTTCTAGATCTTTCAAAGATTCATAATCTTTTTAACTTACATTAAATTTCTTTCTCAGATTAATATCATATAAACATTTAATTTCATGCTCACAAATGTTATGAAATGCAGTTATTACAGGGTTATTAACTGGTACAAAGGTACTACATTTTTTACACACTAAAGCATCAGTCTGACTGATATTTTTAAACACACATTTAAGACTTAAAGTCCTCACAAACAACTTTAAATCAATCAATGCACTTACTAAGTCATCACAGGCACAGGGAATAAATGTAAGTCCTTTACCCAAAAGGGATAAATGAGCATCAGTCAAAGTAAAGTCTGAAATATTCAAAGTACCTTTTATCAGGTTTGTTGATACCTTACAGTCCTCTTGTGCTGTAAAGGACTGTTGTTCTTCCTTTTCAGTCTGTTTGGGGTCTGTTTTTGCTGCAAATGCCCTTGCGATTGACTTCTGCTCTGTAATGTTACTTTCTCCAGCAGATTTAGCTGAAAACTCATTTGCAAGCCTGATTGAACCAAATTTAAAGATGTTTGTTGAATGGAATGTCTTTCAGCCGTCATTGTCAGTTCCATTGACTCAGCAGTGTTCATTTCAGCTCCAGGATTCAAAATCAATGACACAGGCAGAAGGGGAGTGTCTGAAGACTCATTGTCTTGTTGTACAGCTGGTTTAGCTTTAACTGCCTTCTCATTAGGTATGATGTCACCCTCCACAGAGAAATCATCTAACTGAGACATATGCCCCTTCTGAACACTGGGCAGTTTCATTTGATTCTCTGTTCTCGGCCATGAAAGAATTTGCCCATGTTTAAAGTAATCTATATCCCTTAGAAGCTTGCATTTCTTAACAGCTTCTAAACGGTCATCTAATAGTTGCTGTCTATCCAGCATTTTCTGATACACCCCTGTCATAGGTTCATAGGTTCATACTAGGCTATCTGCCCTAGGGCATTTATAAGCCTAGCCAGAATGTGTTTGGCTTTCGCCACCCATTTTACATTTATTTTGCTATGCCCTTTTTCGATGTTAATCTCCCATCCACTCATCAAGATTCCTCTTGAATAGAGTCAATGAGGGACTCTGCCTAACCTGGACTGGGATTTTATTCCAGAGTGAAGGGAGCCTCTGGGCTATGGAACTGTCCCTCCAGCATGTCCTATTTATTTCAGTGCTGAGGTTCAAGTCTCTCGAGCGCGTAGCTCGATGGGATTTGGATTTTCTGAGGTGCAGCATGTCCATTAATTCCGGGTTGGACATGGCTTTATATGTCAGGCACAGATCGCCTCTGAACAGGCGGTATGCCACTGAGTAGAGCTGGAGTTTCTTTAACCGGGCAGCATATGGCATCTGTTTGAGCCCTTTGATCCTCTTGGTGAGGTACTTTTGGGGTCTTTCCAGTTGCTGCAGGTGTCTGGTAAGGTACATCCCAAAAGGGGCATTGTACTCAATTATGGGCCTGATGAGGGATGAGTAAAGAGGCACGATGACCTCCCTGATCTAGATGTGAATCCCTTCATGATTAGGTGGGCTATATAAAATGTTTTTCTAACCACTTTGGCCACGTGGTTGTCAAATGAGAGATTGCTATCAACTTGGGTCCCCAGGTCCCTAATTACTTCTTCTGTACTTAATGGATTAACACCTATGTGGTAATTTGTGGGCACTTTGTTTTTGCCAAAGGGGATGACTATACACTTTTGGCATTTAGCTTGAGGCCATGGCTCTGGCACCAGTTATCTGTTTCTATGAGGCCCTTTTGGAGGATGCTTGTGTCGGCTGGAGAGGCGATTATGGCGCCCAGTTTGCAGTCATCTGCGAACTTGGTCAGCCACAGTCCTTCCGTGTTGGCCTGTACCTCCGAGAAATATATACCGAACAAGAGAGGTCCCAGGACTGAGCCTTGTGGGACACCACTTGTAACTGGTTTGGAGTCTGACATGGCTCCAGCAATTCTAACCATGTGGGTTCTGTCCTTGAGCCAGTTTGCAATCCATCTAGTGACATAGGGGTGAGCTTATCTATAATGCCCGAGTGGGGTATTGTATCGAAGGCTTTTGCGAGGTCCAGGTAGGCTGTGTGGACCACCTTCCCCTCGTCAATGGCCTTGGTGACTGTTTCAAAGAAATCAACCAGGTTTAAGAGGCAGGATCTGCCCTTAACAAAGCCAAACTGGGTAGGATCCAGTGTCTGTAGGTCCCCAATATCTTTATTTATGAGGTCCATGATGATCCTTTCCATAGCTTTGCAGACCAAGCTAGTCAGGCTTATGGGGCGATAGTTTCCAGGATCCGTTGAGGCACCACCTTTATGGAGAGGGACCACTGTTGCTGTACGCCACTCTTTGGGCACATATCCTGTAGTAAGGCTGAGATTAAACAGTAGTTTTATGTTTGGGTTTAGCTCTTCTTGGAGTTCATGTAGGACGCAGCCCGGGACACCGTCTGGTCCCATTGATGCTGTGTTTTTTGCTTTGGAGAGGGCGGCTCTTACCTGAGCATCTGAGATGTCAGGGGCAGCACTCTGCTGGGATAGATATTTGCCCTTTTGGTGGGGGGGGGGGTTGCGCTGAACCTGTCAGCTAGGATGTTGGCAATGTCTGTGGGTTCAGTGTATTTTTTGTCATTTTGGACTAATTCTGAGCATATCTGGGAATTACCACCCAGGTTCCTAACATAACTAAAGAAAGCCTTGTGATTATCCTTAGTGTCTTGTGCAATTTTTCTCTCGAAGCTGGCCTTAGACAATTTTATGAGTGCCCGTAGTTTTTTGCTAATACTGATCAGTGATGCCTTCCCTTTTTGGATTTTGCTCTATCATTTAGTAGCTTCCTCCTTCTATTGTATAGTTTGTTTATGGCTGGGGTCCACCAGACAGGACGCCTGCCTTTGGAGGATTGGGTCTTGGTTTTATTTGGGATCGCATGATCCATGCATTCCTGAAGGTGTTCATAGAATGCGTTTATAAAGAATTCTGCGGTCTGGGACGTATTTTCCATAGGCCCGGGGGCTTTGAAGGATTCCACCTCTGTTTTGAGGTGTGTGAAATTTGCTTTAGAGAAGTTTTTCACTGTGGTTTTCTGGGCAGGGGGTGAGGTCGGGATGTGAATATCCAGTGAGATTAGTTTATGGTCTGATCTTACCAGTGAGGGATACACTTCTGGTCTGGAGCATAGAGTCCCCATGTTGGTGATGATCAGGTCCAGTATGTTTTCCCCTCTTGTGGGAGTGGTAACAAGTTGTTCCATAGCATTTGAGTTTATAAATTCTAGGAATCTTTGGGCTAGGGTGTTGGAGCTAGAGTAATGCTCCCAGTCTATGTTTGGGTAGTTGAAGTTGCCCAATATAATGGTGTTTGGAGAGACCTTCATATTTTCCAGTGTTCTCAGGAAGGCCGAGTGGGGTTCCTGGGTTTGGGAGGGTGGTCTGTAGCAGGCTATAAACTGGAAGGCAGTTTTACCCACTGTTAGTTGCACATGGATAGTCTCTGATGCTTCGTGCTTTGCCACCAACCTGGAGGTGTGGGTATCTTTGATGAATATCGATACTCCCCCTCCTTTTGTGGTTTGATCCAAGTTTTGGGGCCGAAAAGCATGGCATGAGGTATAATCTGGTAGTGCTGGGGTGCTCTCGGGAGCCCTGAACCAGGTTTCTGTTACTGCACAGATATCGATGTTCTCCATGCTAAGGAGAGTTTCGAGTGCATCTTGAGGTTTAGACTTCTGGCATTGAGTAGCATTACTCTTAGTTTCTATCCCTTGTGATACCTATGGAGGTGGGTTTGTCTTTTGAGCCTTGCCTAAAAAAGGCACTATGGGGGTAGCAAGAGCCATTGCCAATATCCAAAAGCCCAGGGGTGACAGGTGCAAGCAGTTATTTTGTCAAGCAGCTGCTGGATCCCTAATGACACCAGTACTTAAGCCAATTGTTGAAATTGATCATCTTTGTCTTCATTTGTGCATCATTTCTTGGTGAGGTAATGCCAAGGTCAGCAAAGACAAGGCTGTGTTTAAGAAACAATCAGACTCTTTTCAAGGACTGTTCAGGAAAGTTGTCCTGGATTCACACCAGCATGGTTCATTGACTGAGTCATATTTGTACTTGCCTTGGAGTGACCTGAGTGCTTGTGTTATGTGGCGGATCCTCGCGCCCGACAGGCTGCTCACCGTGACCCTCTCCTTGTTCAGCCTGGTGAGCGGGACGTCAGTGTGCCTGACGATAGAGTCACCTATTACAAGTGTATCAGGTGTGTTGTTTAGTCTTAAGGGCTGTGACTGTTCGGCACACTGGCTTTGTGAGATATGTGTTGCACGTGTTTTGTTTTGGGGTAGCGGTTGCTTGGAAATAGCGGTCATACTGGAAATACAGGGCATATGTATTAAAACATTCTCAAGCTTAATAATTTCTTCTTTTAAATTATTTTCTATATCAGCAAAATAATCATTCATTAAAGTCATGCAGTCAAGATGCAGCTTTAAATTTAGTTGCTGCTAATGTTTTAGCAACTCAGATGTTTTAAAAGTTGCAGAAGTAAAACGTAGTAGGGGATGTGCCTTAAAGTCGATATTTAAAGAAGGGAAGGGTGCTGTAGCTCAAGCTAAGGTGCATCATGATAGAATTAGATATATAACTACTTATAAGTTAAGGTAAAATGATGTTAAGAAAATTATACAAAAGAATTGTGTCATTTTGTTGGCCTCGGCTGAACTGCAAAATGTTATAGAAGACAGATCGTTCTTTTCTTATAGGAACTTGAGAAGTTAGAAAAGAAGGTTATGTTATAAAGATTTTAAGAGTGGTACAGAAGTTAAAACATCAGGGAAGTGTGGAACATTTGGCTGTATGGCATGTAGCTGTTGTAATGACATTGTTAAGCATGATAGTGATAGTTGTGTTCATCCAGTATCTAATAAGCAGTACAAGTTTTACCGTACGGCCAGATGTAATAGTATGAATGTCATTTATCTTGCTACTTGTGTAAAATGCCCCTCATTCTGTGTAGGAAAGACTACAAGAAAATTAAGGGAACGCATTGTAGAACACAAGTCAGATATAAGTAGAAGTAATGATAAGAATGCACTATTTAAGCTAATGGTATAGATCATTGTTTTAGGTTCAGGGTAGTAGATAGTGTACAAAAAGTAATTAGAGGAGGAGATTTAAATAATGATTTTGAAAATAAAGAGTATGAGTGGATTATTAGGTTGCGTGCAGACTTTAAGCTTGGTCTTAATAATTTAGTAAGTATTAAACCTGTCCTAGTGAGAATACAACAGCAACATTTATGAAAAAAAATGTTATGAATATTTCATAAGCATGTTTTATAGTATGTTTTTTGATTTGAGTGTTTTAATCAAGAATGTCCTGTGATTTGTTGGCTGTGGTCACATGATACTCCTTTGCTCTTATTTAAATGTGATGTATTCCATGTATACTGTTTTAGCATTGAGAAAGGGTGTTACCCGAAAGCTTTGCTATTGCTGTAATAAAGTGTGTTCTGACAATGGACTGTGGTCTTTTGAGTTGCCTTGATGTTCTCTAGTTACCATTGTATCGGCCGTTATTTATTCAGAAACAGTTATAACCTAGTTTGACTGACACTTGAGCATAAATCCATTTGATTACAACAGTCAGTTTTTTGATTTTTCAAGGTACAAATTGCTAACTGTTTTGGCAGATAAAGCATACAGTTGTTGTACACATACAATGTAACAGATATATTAGATTCTCATATGTCAACAGTTGTGTTGACTGAACATATCACATTGTTTGTAGTGTTGTAAGCATTATATTGATGTGTGTTCACCCAAATCATATGACTTGCCTATTGTCCACAATATTGTCAGACCACTTTCTCTTCTTTTTAACATTGACACATTGTGGCTGCTAATATAAACCATTACATTCAGTAAGTACAATCTGTTGATTTGAGTATTTAGACAATTTACAAAGCTAATGACCAATGTATACGTTTGTCTAAACATATAGAATTGGTCAGAAAAGAATGCTGTCATCCTCTTTAGGACTACAACATATAGGGCTATAGTTGTCTGTAATGGACATGCGTCAGTCCCTGTGTAAATTGGCATCTTAATCATATTATGTTGTGCTGTGATATTCATGCAGCTGTTCTGCATGACATATATTTGCTTTTCTTTTCTGTTGTGTTTTGCAATTAATCTTTATAGAGCATGGGACCCGTGGACTTTCTCCAAACCAAAGACTATGACAAGCAAATGCGAGGCCACTGCCAGAGTCTTCTGAGGAAGATGGTGATGATGATGATAATGATGATGATGACAATGCCAAGGAACCTGGAACCACCCCGGAGTAGATGTTGACATGACTGGGACAAAGACAATTATTTGGAGGAGAATATGTTCCAAACACAGATGAGGGACATGGTAGGATCTTTCTTTTAGGATATGGCATGGGCTATAGTGGATTTGTTCAGGGTGATAGCTTATGAGATCATTCAGGAGTCTGAACTTCCATCAGCCTGGTCCCTCTGATCCAGGGATCTAGGATAAATGGGTCTTATAAAAAAGAGTTTAAAATCATATTTAGATATGCTACCAATACATGTAACTCTGTACAAATTGCAGAAGGAAGAAGCATTACTGAGCACATTGCGGGTGCTGTGGAGAGCACTTGTGGCTAACATCAGAGAGTGAAACTATACTAATTTCATTTACTTTAATCGTACTTTGACTTAGAAATGAGGTCCATTCCCATCAATGTATTAGAAACCCAAAAGATTTGGAGAAATTAAAAAATAGAGAATCCATAAGTATAGTCTGTGTGCTCCACTTCTGTTATGCTGCCAACATGGTGATTGCCGTTTCATTGACTGGACTGTATATGCACTCTTGTGCATGCATACCAGATATTTGTCATGCTTATGTGTTATTTGTCGTGTGAAATTTGCTTCAGTTTCAATGTGTGCATGACACACATTTACGCATTGCACTTTCCATACACAGACACATTCAACTGTCCATGCATTGTAACAGTTAACCTGCAGATAATGCTGCAAGAGGTTGCCTGTAAACATATGTGTTACTGGGGCGACTGACAGACAGCATATGTTGTCCATACTCCATCACTAACAGTGTAATATGCCTTGGATTTCTGTTTTAATAAATCATGTATGTGCAACATACAGACATGTCATTCCACATGTTTTTTGCATAACAGTTGTCATGATGTCCCATTGTCATGATGTGGTGTTGTGTCATGGTTTGGCAATACTGATGCCATGTGAGATCATATACAGGTATATCCTGTCTATGTACAGTCCTCCTTTTCTGACTGCATCAAACAGCAATGTAACAGTGATCTGTACACTCTTACAGATAACACATTCTTTCATAGTACATTACACCTTGCTTGTTGTATGTAGCATTTCCATGCGCATTATGTAGTTTCTTTGGTGTACACCTTCCATAAATAGTGGTACACATTAAATGACTGTATGTGTGTATGAGCCCATAGTTGGATACATACTGACACAAATGTACCTTTGACATGTGAGCATTCAGAGATTTCCTGCTGATGTGCTGTAATGAGGCATCCCCACCCTGTTTGTCAAATTTCCATTGCCCGTGATGTGCTGTGTGCTGTGTAACTTATCTGTCCTTACTGTACTTTTCCAACCTCTGTCTGTAATGTGTTGTGCTACTTGTTTAATGTGTACACCTACTGTGATGACACTCTCTCCTCTTTACCTATGTTTACCTTCCCTTTTACTCTTAAAAAAATGGGGCCTATCCCCACCAACAAAAAAAAAAAAATTGACCAAGCCTCTCAGGCTCTCCTTCAGATTTTCCAATTCCAACATCCCTGTTGTGTGTCCCTCTTCTTCATCCATACCCCACATCTTCTTTCCTATCTCCCACTTTCCCTGGGTGCGTGCATTTCTTCTGCTTCCCAGAAAAGTCTCAACTCACTGTTAGAAAATGTTAGCTATGGCAATGTGATCATGATTGCCCTTCGCCTTTAATTTTTTATTAGAAAATGTATGGATTCCATTGGAATCTGTAAGTCCAAGATTATATATTTTAATGCTACATGTATTTTGGTGATATCCATAGTGTCTCTGATGTCGATACATATATATATATATATATATATATATATATATATATATATATATATATATATTACAAATATATATTACAAATAGGCTTGCAGCTTTGAAACATGTATTTTAAGTTAGTGGATGACATATGGAAATATCTGTAGCTGTCTGAGGCATTCCTCTATCTTCTCCTGCAAATTTATGCTGTGAATGCCATGCAGCTTACATTGGTATTGGCATTTTTAATGTATTTTTTTGTTGTTGTTGTTGTTATAAAGGAGTTTGTTACATTCCATAGTTGTTCTTAACCTTACTGTATAGATTCTGTTATATATATTTGTATACAACTACTTAGGTTCTTGAATTGTGATCATCTTTGTGTAACTTTGGTACTGTACTATGTGACTGGACAACCATTTCTTATTAATTACAGATTACTTATGCATTTCTATAGTGTGCTATTGATACTGTGATATTCCATTATGTGCTGAGCTATTCTAAGTTTCTTGCCATATATTAACATATTACATTGTTACCAGCATGTTTTGTGCTGATATTGGTGAAATGCTCCAGTTTCCATGAGCTTTATGGAATCTGGCTCATAATGGCACTCTCAATTGCACTTACCTCAGCCGGTATATGCAGTGGGTTTTAATCCTTTTAACAATGGCTGGCCCATTGAGGAACCACTCATCAAACCCTTCTCATTGAAAGACTTTTTTGACTGAGAATTCCATAAAGCAGCCAATGTGATATGTATGAGAAAAAATGATGCTATTGCCAGTGTTTTTGCAGTGGAATAAGCCCATGCACCTCCCAAGTGTGTGGTGGGTATGTTTCCCACATCTCCTGATTCACACACACACACACACACACACACACACACACACACTCACACACACACACACACACACACTCACCTCATCTCTGAGATGTCACATCCTTGAGAAATGAAAACACTTTGAATTATGTAACTAATTGTTCCCCACATTGTGTGACAGCAGAACACCCTTATAGCACAACAAAGCAAAAGTTCCATTTCAGTCATTCCAGTCACCAAAGGAAACATAATAAGACTGTTTCTTACAGCACATCAAAGTTAATGATGAATCCTAGGCAAGACTTACATAAGCATGTATACGGCTACTTCCACTGTTGGCAAAGACCAGGGTAACATACTGCCTTATGGTATCCTTTCCTGCATGCAGTGTGCCATGTAGACAGATTGTGTCCTCTGCTGGAGATGTTGCAAACTGTACATGGATAATACACTGCAAGTGTTTACTACAGTCATATGAAAGGGATATGCCTTTCAATAACTCATGGAAACATTCTGCATTCTCTGAAGAACAAATGCCGGTGATGGTTCATAAATCAAATGAATGTGCACTTGCAGTAATATCCCTTAAAACTGTGGTTTACCATTGCCATTGCTGTGTGCACAAACTATAACCTGTACAGCTCAACATGTGCCTGCCAGCCTGTTGCAAGCCAGGTGTGACAGCCATGTGTATCATGGTGCATCTATTCACAATGACAAAAGCACATATGAGCAAATTCATTGCAAAACATGCCAGGTCTTACTGTAGAAGAAATGCTAGTGTGAACCACATATATGTCCACTAGAGCTCACACAGCAAGTAGCAGAGCCTATGCTGCTCAATACCAGGAACAACAGTTATTATCAAATATCATACATAAGAAGCCACAAGTGCATGCATGATAAATTGCCATAATGTGCTGGATGGTGTCAACTGTCTGATATGACACTCCACAGTGCACTTCACATATAACCACAGTATTTTCATGAGCAATATTCCCCATGATGTAGCCAAGGCTGTAATACAATATGGAAAAACAAACATTACACAACACACAACACCTGTAGTCATCCTGGCTATAGAACTCTGTGTATCAAGTGTAAATTGTGGACTACAACAATGACAGCAGATAGTACCTATTTAGATTACAGCATCACCCCCAAAATGAGCATGTTACTCTAGTATAAGTTACTAGGGCATCCAGCATAACAGAAAGTTGCTGGAGACAGGAGCTGCTTTGATGTAACTTTGCATATATGACAGACACAGACACCACTGAGGAGTTTTTAGCCAACAGGATTCAATGAACATAAATTCCTGAAATAAAGAGAGATGTCCTGTGCAGTAGACAGTAGTACGGGCACAATATTATCTTGTATCGTTATTGTCTACTCAGAGACATTGGGTATACATAGTCCTAGGGTTACAGAGTGGCTGGAAGTTGTGCATGAACCTTCTGCTATTACTGCTATTCCTTACCATAGTATTAGCAAAATTAATTATCCCCGGGATTCATGAAGCTTGCGCCAGGCGCACGCATAGCGTAGGCGTTATAACGCCAAATATGGCCGCCGAGCGATTCAGGTACGATCTAATTCCACGTGCACTACCGACGTACGCCAGATCTGTGCAGCCCCCGGCGTAGGTATGCAAATCACCCCATGTGCAGTGTTGCACCATGCAAATGAAAGCATATAGCGATTCATGAAGTGGTGCAGGTGTAGCGTAAGCCCACGGAAATGTAAAACAAAAAACAGAGTTTACATTTTCCCAAACATAACATCGGAGCTATGGAAGAGGGCCAGACCCAGGTATCACAACGTGAACATATGCCAATGGCGAAATACACAGCCAATGGCATAAGAAAAGATGCACAACACGTAAATAACAACATTTAAAGTAATGTCCACAGTAACGCACAGCAGAACCGCGGGGCATGTATGCGGAAGCTGTAACATAAAGAAATAATATAAAAATGTCATAAAATCGCAACGTAATAGAAATCAGGTTTACAGCATAACACACAATGGTAGACATGGAACACCACTACCAAGGTGCAAGGGTTGCTAAGGGCTTCCGATAGTGTTTGGCGTGGTAACTATGAATTAGTAGTCAATGCCATGCAAATGAGGCAGATAATGCTGAATCGCAAATGTCCCACCGGAGGAAAGTTGTACCATACAGCGCAGCGGTATAACACCGAGGAGTGGCTCAGAGGAGATACATGACATCAGCAGAGGGGTGTGCCACTGTAGCACTAAGCACATTGGAGCATTCCAAATCTGGCCTGTCCGTTGCTAAGCAAAGCTGCAGGATAGGGGTGGGGAGGAATCGTTTAGCTGAGAGCACACATGGTGGCCAAAAGCGCATGTGTACGAGGATGAAAACGTGCCTGAAACCCAGTAATCGGATGCACGCGCCGCAAACAATAGCAGAAACAGGAAGGTCAGGGGAAGAAAAGGAAATGCAGAAGTAGGGTAATTGGAGTACAAATGAGCAATCAACACCAATCAACCCACGAAGGCCAATCGATGGCAGCTGACAAGTCCGCTTGCAGAAACCTGCAAAACAGGATAGGGGAGGCATGTGAATGCAAAGAAAGGAGGGAGGTATTGGATTGCAAAGATAGGAGACCTGACACAGCAGAGCAAAGCAAACCGACAGCAGACCGGCAGTAGCACACATAACGCAAGATACGCCAGGTCCAGGAAAGCACAAATGAAAGTAGGCTGCAGGATGCACGCCAGAAAATGGTAGGTGCAATGCGCAGAAATGTAAAGGGAAGGTCAAGAGGTAATCCATGGCAGGCAAATGTAATTCAACACCAAAGGCACCACAATAGTAGTTCCGACAGTAAAACACATAACATAACCTGTAGCTACAAACGTACATACACACCGTATGACATCATCGGTGTTCACAGCATAATAGTATAAAGTGTGTAAGCACCCAACACACACCTGTGTATTCCCAAACACCGCACCATAGGTGTAAACACACAGGGAACTTTTAAAATGTACATGTTGGGAGCTGCCATAGCTGTAATACATCAGCATGTGTTAGAGACTGAAGGTGTTGTGGAGGATGATGCCGGCAACCACCACAGGCCTCGGAGGAGAAGGAGAGTGTTCAGACCAAGGGTAACCTACCAGGGGCTACATGACCTGGAGATAGTAGAGTGTTACAGGGTGGACAGGGACATCTTACAGCAAATAGTGGAGCTGTGCTGGCCACGCCTGAGAACCAGAAACAACAGAGGGGAACCCATACCAGTGGACACGAAGGTATGTGTAAGCCTGCGAATACTGGCCACAGGTACCTTTCAAAGGCCAACTGGAGATATAATGGGTATCTCACAGGCATCAGCATCCAGGGTACTACACCAGTTCCTGGATGCCATGTTACCACATGCCAATGAGCAGATATACTTCCCAGAACTCAGGAGGAGTAGGCCAGCAATATCGTCACTTCCACAGTGTGGCACAATACCGGAGGTACTGGGTGAGATAGACTGCACGCATACAAATCAAGTCACCACCCGGTGAGCAGGGTATGCACTACATAAACCACAAGGGATTCCACTCCATCAACTGCCAGGTCGTGTGCAATGCCCAGGGCATTATCATGGATGTGTGTGCTGGCAGCCCTGGAAGCTACCATGACTCCCATATCTGGCATGCCTCACAGCTGTATCAGGTATTTGTCAGGGGGGACATCCCACATGGCCATCTCGTGGGGATGCTGGCTATGCACTGGAGCCGTGGATGATGACTCCCATCAGAAATGCACACACACCCATGCAAGAATGCCATAAGGAGGCACATGCACAAACCAGAATCATCATAGAGCGTGTGTTCGGGATGCTGAAATCACGGTTCCGGTGCTTGGATACATCTGGTGGAGCCTTGCAGTACTCTCCAGGCACGTGTGCCCACATCATCATAGTATGTGCCATGCTACATAATATGATCCTGTGGAAGCAGCTGCAGCAGGGACAAAATGGTGAAGGCCCTCATAGCCCACCGCAATTGCCAAGGCCAGTACAGGCACAGAGGGATTCAGACCATGAACACACTGTGCCAGCCCCAGTAGGCAGACAGAGGCATGCCCAATATGCCTATGCCTTAGCAAAGAGGGAACATATAGCACATACACTGACTGTGTAGGCCCCTATGGACTGACACCTCTCCACCTGCACACACAGTAAAATGGATGGCACACAAACATGACCAACTGTAAATTGTAATGTATAGGTGGCCCAATGTGTGACTCCTACATAGGCAGCCCTCAAACATTGTAAACACAACAGCCAGTGCAGCACGGAATGCCAACACCTGAACAGTACATGGGTCTTACAGCATATGGTGGTGCTGTGTGCCTGTCACGTTCCCCACCAGATATATATAGATATATACATATATATATATATATATAGATATATATAGATATATATATATATATATATATATATATATATATATATATATATATATATATATATATATATATGTACACATATGCATATATATAATACAGATATAAAGGGCAATAGAGGGATATATGGTGATATAGATGGATTCAGCGATATCTGCAAATATGATAGATAGTTCAACGACATTCACAACATCTTGGAGATACAAATAAATAGGATACCGCCAACCATGGAATGTGTAACATACCAACATGCGTAACCACAAGGCTGAAAGACCAATAGAACACAGTACTGGAACAGTACATCCGCGAGTAATAGTATGATGATATGAAGGGACGGTTAGTCACCGCTGACGGTGTTGCGATCCACGTAGGTACTGTGTTCAACTGTGTCTGTGAGTGCTGTAGTCTGTGTAAGTGTGCATTGAGGGTGCCATGTGCATTTCTGTGTGACTGTAATGTGTGTGTGTGTGTCCGCAACATGTGTATGTTGGTGCCAAGTCAGAGGCAGACCAGTACGGTAGGTGTGGGTATAGCTAGCTGTAGGCATACGGTTACTACCTGTACCACAGTAGGAGGGACATCCCCACCCTGGGCAGGTGTGTCCTGACATAAAACAGTACAAAGGGCAAATGTCCGAGATTTTAGGACATAAATATGTCCCATATATAATGTAACAGTTGTATTTAATAGTTATGCCTGTATGTAAGAAACTTAAATGTTACATGCAATATGATAAGTATCCAAAGTCACAACAATAGGTATGTAGTGAGGATAAAAGTATGTGCTACCTGTGTACTGACAGTGGCTACGTGTTGGCCTGTAAACACTGCTTTGTGTCCCGCAAGTGTCCAACAATGACCATATGATAAGGTGGCAACCCATGGCAAACAGGCTCTTTTAACAACACAACCACAATGACTGCAAATATCTGGGACAGAAATACAAGGGATAGCTGTCACCTATACATATCCCCTGATATATCGCTGCAATTATGGAAGTATACAAGTAGCAAGCTCACCTGCAGACGATATAGAAACCAATTAACAACGGCCCAACGTACAATCCCGCAACATAAGTCTACTAACTGTTAGCTCTCTAATCAGGGACGGAGCCCACACACATATATACGGATTATGTAGACATGCAAGGCCCACAAACCGTATATGTTACGTACAACCACCGACGTCCCCCGCACTAGAAACTAAAGCAATACAAACTGTAATAGCAGCACAAACATCCAGTCAGTCAATTACATCTGCAGAACCCTCAACATACCGTGTGATGGACACAATTAAAGGCGACATGCAAAATTGCAGGCATTGTATAATGGAACAAACAGCCATGTTACAGGTATTGATTGCAATACTCCGTTAACAGATGTCAGGATGACAGGTACACCCACATGTTGAACCAAATACTCTACCTGTCACACACAATCCACGGGGGACATGAATCCAAACTATACTTGTCTCCATGCATAGCAGTTGCAGTTACTCATAACAAAACACAATACAGACCGTCTCCCCGAAGGTAGGGCAAATAGGCAATGCCCAAGTGGAGAATCCAATTATACCCCACTGTCGCCGCGTAATTGGCGAATGGAGTAGCTGCACAGCTGATATGCAAGTAATTAGTCACTCAGGAACACCAATTGGTGGGAAGAATCCACATGTTTCAGGTATCGACGTATATAAGGATGACTTGCCAGACATTCAAACCGTATGCTCATACGAAAAACAGTTGAAACACTGTGAGAGAGATAGAAACGAAACACCATAATGACAACAAGGTATGTAGAACACCCGATATGTAAGGTTATGTATAGCATGATCTGTATTAATTAGTTTTACTGTATGTATAGCCTGGTTTGCATTAATTAAACGTGTCCACAATGCATAAAGTGGGGAAAGGTATTGATGTAGTGATGTCTTGCTGAGCATACTAACACTTGTAGAATCTGTGCGTCCAGCAGTGGGACACAAGGTACACAGCACAGACACCAGAAGGGATGCTACATGAAGCCATTAAACAGAACAATGCCATACAACCCGCCGTCAGTGGTAGGGTATGTCCAACAAGGACCTGCCATAGCAGGGGATAGTATATGTTGATATACTGTCACAGCACGCATGTCTATGGGTAAATAACGTTAATGACATATGTAAGGTGGTCCCGCTGAGCAAGTATACTTTGCATTATGGGATACTATGTGAAATATGTGTAATGTATAGTATTATAGGTAGATATGACAGATATTCTACACAGCATAACAGGCATATCATGCATACCACAGGTATCGTCTATTGGTATATACAATAACAGGATACATATGGCCTGTAGGTATGGGACATAGTAATAGCATGATAGCTAATCTAAATGGAAGGGCTACCAAGTAACCATGCACAAAGGACATGTAATAGCTGCACAGGTGCATAGTGGGGTACTATGCAGTCTGTCAAGTCCATGTGTAAGCACAACTACAGTGTTCACACTAGTGGCACCTCTCCAGGGTAGTGTCCTGTGAAGAGCAGGGCCAGGTGTCACCTGCACCACTGCACAGTAACGCCACTGCCGTGATCCCAGGCCTACACATGTCTCCCAACCACCAAGGTAGGTATCACATGAACAGTGCTACTGAGTGTCCCTGCGTGATGTACAGAGGACTTATGTTCCACAGCATGGTGAGTGTCCTGTTTGGGACTGTAACCCAGAAGCACATACCACTCATTGTGGCCTGTGTGCACATATCCATGAGCATGTTGCTCACAGTGGCCTCTGCTTATGTTGTGCATGAGGAGTATATCCATCAATACTGTTGTGGACATGGGCCCTGTCTGATCAGCAGAGGTCACCCCTGAGTATGCAGTATGCAAATGTGTACAAATGTGGTGTCTGTAGTGTAGCCGCATATTTAAACTGTCGGAGCTCAGTAAATGTCATGGTGTGTTAATGTTGTGGCATGTAAAGCTGTAGCTGTTGTGTAAGGTACACCCTAAATGGGGTGGTATACCCTTGAATGTGTGTAGATGTCTTGAGTTCAGAGGTACAATGGGTGCCTATGTACCAGTTACACACCCAGTACAGATAGGTGTGGCCACATAGGAGGATATCCACGCCACAGTGGCAATACGGTAACCACAGGAGTGGGGGCAACATATGTGTGTACTGCAAACATGTACAATGTGATATGTATGTAGGGGACTACCATCCTTGTGATAGTCAGTGGGTGAATGGTGTAATGCAAAGGTGTTGTGCATGCACCTTGTGTCATGCAACTTGATGCCATGATAGTCATATTATGTATCTGTCACAGCAACACCAGTATGTTTGGAGTCAGTATCAGCTGGTGGAGCAATCATGGCGCTTGGTATGTAGGGGTTCTAAAGCTAGGCAGGGAAAGTCCCCTGCACCAGCCTGTTCCGCAGGGAAGCATATAGTTAACATGAGGGGCCCTATGACTGAGGACTGTGGTATGCCAAAGTACCTGACATGTAGTAGGTACTATGGTATGCTGGCCTCACTGTGTGTCCTGTCCATGAGCCACATAGCATAACATCCTGAGACATAGGGTACAATGTGCAGGTGGATGTGTATGTTGTCAATACCAGGATGGGGAATGGTGCTGAAAGGCAATGAGAGGACAATGTAGGATGTGTGGACTCCCGTACCATCAGCAACTGCCCTGGTAACTGTATGAAAGGAGTCCACCATGTGTAGGGGCCATGCTCTGGCCTTAACAAGCCCAACCCGGGTGGCAGCAGAGGATGGGAGACCAACAATGTCTCTGAGAATGACGTCCTTGACGATGTGCCCCATAGCCATGCAGAACAGTCCAGTCAGGTGTGTAGGACTATAGTCCCACTCGTGCAATACGGTGCCACCTGTGTGTAGTGTGATAAATGCTGCTGTGTGCCATTCAGGGTCTACAATGTCTGAAACAAGGCTATTACTGAATATGGTGGCCTAGTGGGGAGACAAGTAATTCAGAGGTTGGTGGACAGCACAGCCTGGGACGTTGGAAGTTGACAAGGGGCCAGTGTCCCAGGACACATAGAGTGTAGGTCAGTACTGTGTAGGTGTGACCACAGGGACACCACAATGTTCATGTATGGATTGCGGCTCTGTAGTGGGTGAGTGGGTGTACTGTCAGAATTGAATCCATCCTCCAGCATGTTGCCAACAATACCTGGGTCTGCAATGTTCCTGAGTGACTGTTGTATGTGACAGCAGATGTGGGTGTTGCCATCGAATACTGACATACCACCATAATGCCTGGTGGTACACCCCGGAATGTGTGGCAGTCATGTTTATGTAGCTAGTCTTGGAGTATGTGATAGGGACCCTGTGGCCCCACCACAGCTGACCAGTGAGCCACCCCACACATGGGAATGTACACCACTGTGCAACAGCCTACACCTGTTGTTGTACATCATATGTCCGTGGGACATGACCACCAGAGTGGCGTCTGTTATCTGGTGTGTACCATCATGGCTCTGTGTGGAATAGTATGATCCATGCAGTTGTGTACATGCTAATTAAGTGCACTGGGGTATGTGTCAGCATTTGTATGTGCAGTGTCCATCTGCATGGGTGTCATGATATTAACAACCGCTGTCAGCAGATGTCTGTAGTAGGTGTAGTAGTACACATGTACTGTGTATGCTGTGATGGGTGTGTTTCCAGGATGTGGCTAACAAGGTAGATTAGCATATGTTCAGAATCCACCAATGAGGGGATAACCCCAGGTGTGTAACACCAGTCACATGGTGGTAGTGTTCATGCCAAGGGTAATGTAGGTCTTGGAGGTGGTGTGCATGTGTTGATCCAGCAGAGTGGAGGGTATGACTCATGGATGTGTTGGTACATGAGTGGCTATCCCAGTGAAGTGTGGGGTAGTGTCAGTCACACATCAGTAGTAGCTGAGGCCCACTGTCCACTATACCACCATAGAAGGTATGTTACCCGTGGGGTATGATGTTAACTCTGTCGCTTGTTACAATGTGTATAGCGGTTCCAGACACAGTTAGTTGCACGTAGAGCACCTCTGATGCATTGTGCTAAGCAACCTGCCAGGATGTGTGTAAAACATAGTGGGATATGGGAACCCCGCAGCTGTGGGTGTGCCGGTCCAGGTATGTGCCTGGAAGGTATGGTCCGTTTATAACCTGTCATTGCAGGTGTGCTCTGCAGAGCCTACAGGCAGGTCCCAGTCACTGCAGAGATGTTGGAGTGGTGCATTATAAGGTGTGCCTTGCCTGCGTGCATCACAGGGGAAGATGCAAGCAATGTGTCTCATGACCCCCATGTCGTGCATGCCAGTTACCGCCCTGCCGGTGACAGTTATTGGAAACTGTGCAGGACGGGCAGTATAGCAGCAGCAAGAGCCTAGCATGTGAGCTGTACTCCCAGGGCCGACAGGTGCAAGTCATCTGTGCCACAGCATTGTGTTTGACCAGGACAGTCATAGCAGACAGATACCACATGCCTGTGGAATGACAATAGGAGCAAAGGCAACTGTTGAAGTGACACAGTCGGTCATTGTACAGTGGTATCGTGTCTGGACGAATGCAAAATGCTCCCCAGGGCTAGGCCCACACCCTCAGGGCTATAAGACTGGTGAGCTATTGCATGTCCCTGCACATGTAGTCTGTGAAGTGGCATCACAGGGCAGTCACACTAACATGGCGAATGACAGGCATATCGTACCTGGTGAGGTGTGGCATGGGTGCATATGTTATGTTGCAGAAGCAGTTACCCGACAGCAAGATGTAAGCAACTAACGCCTTGTGTAGCCTGCTGTGTGGAACTGCAGTGTGACACCCTACAGAGTCAGCTATGACTGGTGTGTTGTGAATGTTATAACACACTATTGGCTGTATATGGTGGGCACACATGAGTCTGTGGGCTATAAGCTGGTGATGTTGTCTTCCATGATGTGGGCTCCCCTGGTGCCTACAGTGAGTATGGAGACATACTGCACAGGTTGTCCTCGTAGGTGTGGCCAGTGGTGTAGATTATGTGAGACTATGTGATGGGTGGGGTGTGTTGCAAATGTTACACATCCCCAAATGACTGTCAGGTGCAGTCAGGGTTGGTGACAACATTACCCCCAGCCATAGCTGTCAGCCTCCTGTCCCCAAAATGAGGAACATTAGCCCTCATACAGTGTGACAAATGGGTGAAACGTGGAACACTTACAACTGGCTTACTAACAGCATCAACTAGGATGGGCATATGATGGCTAAAATAGGCTGGTCTTATGTATAAAACAGATATTCCAATGAATTAATATGATTCTCATCTATCTAGCCATGGCTAGCAGGTAAACTATGTACAACAATGAATGTGTGACAGACCCTTCCAATGTGGAACCTTGAGGAACATGCACCTTTTAGAACCCCAAATGAGGTATGTTCCCCGTAATGAGGTACACCTGAGAGCTATGGGCCCAGCACGGCTGCAGACGTGCATCCCCCACAGGCTGTAGTGCTGTATGTTGGGAAGTGAGCATTGAATGTGTACACGAGACAATTGCTCTTTTGCCACATGTACGACATATCACTCATATAGGCAGGCAGTAGCACTGGTACGTGACAGTTGGACATGCCTGCATATACAACCATGTCCCACAGGATATGTGCGTTACGTGTGTACAACAGCTGTCGCACCTTAAGCAAGCTGGGAAGTGTAGGACAGCCAGTGTACCTGTGGGAAATGGTGTGGAATGGGCGCTATAGTAATCAGTAGCTCATGACATGCTCACATGTTCTGAACAAGTGCCTAGCATGACCATACAATACAGATAGGGTGTTTGATAATATCAACCCACAAGTGGTGATGGCAGTCATTTAGGGTGGCACCGCACTATAACCCTGCTGAGTATGGTGTGCATGTCCATGAACCATTAGCACTGTAGATGTTAGCAGTACAGATGTACAAGATAGCACAGATATTTGATTACAAATACTTTTGCATGTCACAGGTGTGTTCCACCAGTGGCCTGTTGACAGACCCACAACTACAAAAGGTGCAAAAGTGACATGTGCACAGCACATCTCTGCCAGATACAGTAGAACAGGGTTAATGTGTTGTACCCCACCCTCATTGTAGCTCATACCACACACACAAATGTTAGACATCTGTGTATGTAAGGCTGTGAATGGCCATGATCTATCAGTTTAGCTGTGTCAGTGTTGTGAACAACATACAGAATGGGCTGTGTGTGTGAGGTGTGTGACATATGAGCACAGTCTGATGTATGATACCAGCAGTGTCACCACTAGGTGAACATCCCTGTACCCATAAACTGCTACCTAGGCTGTGGTCAACATTATGGACACTGTGTAAGGGATGGTGCTGTGCAGTGCACCCCCGACATGGTGACGTCTCCAGGCCCCTTAGGTAGACATCTGAGGTACCCATGTCATGTCAGGGTGCCATCCATGAGCTCGGAGATCAGTGGCCAGGCATATACAGCACTGTGGTGACCAATATTGGATCACATACCACCTGTAAGGGGTAATGGCTATGCATGGATGTGTGATAACAGCCTTCACAATCCACACCTCCACTATGCAGCATGCCGTCTACCTTGCAGAAGGACATTTGCTACACCATGATGATGGACATGCTACATGTCCATATCCTGATCTATATGACATATGTCATGGACAGCCACCGTCCTGATACTAGGATCGCCACAGGCTGGACAGATCCCTGTGCAATATATGTGACATACTCCCGCCATACCATGCAACCCTGTCCATCAAAGCTGCAGATGTCATCCCAGTCATACATGGTGTGATGGCCGCATGGTAGATGTACTATCAACTGACTGGATCAGTAATGTGGCACTGATGCAGCTTGCGGTGGCACAATGGCCATCTGTAACAGCGTGGAAACCATGCTCACACATGCTATGGTTGATGACCATCCCTGCGAATGTCGTTTGACTATCCATTGTCACATGTCTATCACATGTGTAATACAGGCGATCCGTGTCAGGATGTTGAACAGTTGTACAGTGCTGTTTAGATGTATATGGCAAAACACATGCATGTACAGGTGTCCATGCATATGTGTGCATTGTCACTGCTCAAGTCCATTCCGGCTGTGTCTGTGTTGATATGTGACATATACACAGCATCCAGGTCAACAGTAGTACCGTGGACACATCGAGGCATGTGCAGATAGGTAAGAACACAAGTGCAGGTAAATAGACATGCCCACAGCAAGACAGCATTTACATGGAGTATGAACACTGTAATGAGGTGACACACATATATGGAGATGATATCCAATGCATAATGGGTGTGACATGTGTGACACAAACACGTCAGTCATGTCAATGTCATGGTGCTTTGCAAAGATAACTGTGCAGATGCAGTAGATGTCATAGAAATGTATGTGCAGCAGTATCTCTGTACATCTCTGAAACTGACCTGTCACCATCATTATGTTTTACAGATAATGCCCCGTACACGCCTCCCAGCATACACCCGCCAGGAGGATGATGTCCTCATCTCACAGCTCCATGACAACTATGACTTGTTGTTTAGCCATGTGCCACAGCATGCCCAGCAGCGGGATGACCTGTGGCAGGATCTACGCAGGAGGGTGAACGAAGTGGGTGGCCATAACTGCACCTACCAGCAGGTGCGCAGACACTGCACGGACCTGATATGACATGCAAAACAGCTTGCCACTGCAATCGCCAGGGAACTAGGTGGAACAGGTGGTGGGCCACCAACCCAGCCCCCACTCACACACACTGAGAAGCTACTGGCCAGTCTGGGGACACCCAGGGAACAGCATCCAGAAACACTAGCTGCCATTGTGGAGGTGGGTGTCTCCCAACCAATGAGCCTGGAGTTGCCTGGTAAGTCAGTAATGCACATATGGCTATTATATCCCATGTAGTTGCATGTGTCACTGTACATAATGTAAAGTAACAACATATGCCCGGTATGTGGACACACATGCTGCATACTACAGTATGCTATGTTGTGTATGCACACATGTGCATACTATATGCTATTACACAGGTGAATGTGTGCACATGCACAGTGCAACCTGTGGCTGTCATACAGTCATGGATAATGTTCATACTGGTGTGTCACCCCTATACAGGTACCTCTGGCGTGCCGCACAGATATGGGTCCATTGCAGGAGAGACTGTCATCAGTATCAGGCATGTTACAGTGTAGATCTATTTGCCATGTGGCCAGTTAACACTTGCACACCTGATGTTTGTTGCAGTCACGATATGCAGGTTGCACCACCATGCATTCACACACGCCACCCATGTGCAATATATTCACACGTAATGATACGCAGACTTGAAACCACAGTACTTGTCATTGCGACATGTGTGGTCAGCTGTGCATACAATGGTGGAGGTGTTCTACAATGGAGGCATATGTAGTATGCATTGGAACAACATGTGTGGTATGCACACAGTACCACACAGTGAGCTGTGATATGGCCAGCCCACAAGTGTCACCATTGTGTCATATGCCCCTGCATCAGGTGCACACATTGTGATGTGCCACCTGACATGTCCCAGACATGTAGTGTTCTGTCTGCAATATTGTCACACTATCACATGACCTATACCCCAAATATCAAACATACAACCCATTGTCTGACTAGACCTGTGGAATGTGACATATCTGACATGTATGGGTGTATGTCATATGGGACCACACAGACATGTGGAGAAGATGCCCATCACACACAATTGGCCACCACATGTGCACACATGGCCATGGGGGATGGCCAGAGACATGTAGCCACACAGTACATGGGATGTGTATACACCCTGTTGCACATTGTCCACACATGGTCCAATTATAGTCTTAGTTGACCGATTATACAGTTGATGTGGTACATTGGACAACCTAAAAGCCTGTGCACATCTACTGGAGGTGTCACTGAAGTCTACCATATATGATCTGTCGAACATCACGACTGTGTTGCAGTTATGGCTATGCAATGTGTACATATTATGCATTCTACAGCAACATACATGCCTCATGTTGCCATGCAATGGCACGGTGTCTGTACTTCGCACTGTATAGCAAAGTAGACAGCTCACACTACCCTCCCGTGCTCATGCACATTTGCTAAACATGTATTCTATCTGTAGGGCATGCACACAACACTGCAATGTGAAGCCCATTATGATGCTGTACATGTGTCAGGACACCATTGTGTCAAACATGTATGCATTTTAATGCACATGTCAGCAAATTACATGTCAAGGTCACGTCAGCCATGTGTACTGTTATCCTGTTCTGGGCCACATGGTGTATCACGGGGGTGCATGCATACTACCATGATTGTATGAACTGCATGGCTACTGATATGACACCTGCTTGCTGTAGTGTGCACCCCAGGGAGGTATGCTTACTAACACTATTAATGTCTGAGCTGCATGCCCTCTGATCTATCGCAGGCATGCTGCATGCCATCTGACAAATCACATGCATGGTGTGTCTGTGTGTGTGTCTGTGTGTGTGTCTGTGTCTATGTGTGTGTCTGTGTACTTTACAGTATTTCTTTGCATTCACAGGTGATGTAGGTGCGTTACCCTCCTGTGGTCCATCTGATGTTAGTGTTCCCACAGATACTAGCAGTGATGAACATATGCATGAGGTACAGGCAGGGTTGACAGGGGCTGAATCTGTGCCAATGGTTACCATCCCAGCTATGTCCCACTCTTCCCCGCACACAGTTCTGCTGCCAACACATACCGCATCACCGGTGGCCATAGAGGAAGGACAGTCAGCATCTGTTGGCATGGAACAGGAACATGTGGTGGCTACAGAAGGTGTGTCTACACACCATGGTGTCAGTGTAATGACTGCAGATGTGCCACACAGGCATGTGGCCGGTGCTGCTCGTAGGAGGACCTCTGGCAGACATGCACCTGCAGGACAGAGCGCAGCAGCTGGTATCACCAGACGCATGTTCCAGACTGTAATGGCAGCACAGGCACGTGCTGAACGGCAGAACAGAGAAGGGCAGAGGCTGCAGAGGGCTGCTATCCATACCCTAAATGACAACATCCAGGCATTGGCAAATGCTCAACAGCAGATTGCTAATGTTCTGGATAGGCGACTAGGTGAAATGGTCGGAATCCTTGACCGAGGCATGGCAATCCATGAGCGGGAGCTGTCTGTGCTGGAACACCTGGTAGGAGTGAGTAGTAGGCCACGTGGCCGTGGGCCAGCTACACCACCTAGTGTAGGTCGACGTGAGCGTGCCACCTCACATGCCCGCTCCCATAGTGCCGGTAGCAGTAGCAGTGCAGCTGCTGCGCTGTCAACACCAGGACACAGCAGGCCATGTGGACGTGGCCCTGGATGGTCTCAGCGGGGACACGTTTCCAGCGGACATGTGTCATCGGACAGTAGCCACTCTGTACCTCCACCTGGTAGTGCCCATGCAACCCCAGGCAGGCACAGGTCATGTGGCCGTGGACGGACACAGTGAGCTGTACAACCTGCACTGTACAATCTGGGGCTGTCAATTATACCCCATGTAGGCATCACAAATGGCAGAACTGTGTACACACATACACGCACACAGCAAACACAACTGTAGGGATCCACAACATCCACATGCATTCTGCACAGACATGTCCAGTCAACTCACTGGCCCTTACACACACACATGATGTTATCCATTGGTGCAGCCTATGCCCCTGGCAAACATATCACCCTGTGCATATGATGAAGCCAGTGCCGCATCCCTGTCATCCACACCATCGGTGCAGGGTTATGCACAAATATTCTGATGCACAGGGTGAACAGCATAGTGAGAGGTGTATGTAATACCTGTGTATGCATAGTGAGGGATGTATATCTTGCAGTGCTTGTGTGTGAATACTGAGTTGTGTATGTGACATAGGTTATGTACTGTCAACATGCACCAGTCACACCATGTAGTGCAGGTGCAGCATGCATTGTGATGTGTTCACGGTATGTGTCTCGATTACATCTGTTGCACCATGTTGGTTGTGATACCATGGTTCCCTCCTATGGTGTACTTGCATGTGCCTACAGGTAGCAGTGTTTGCAGTCCCCCAAGTGTAACTGTGGAGTACACACAGGCACGTCTGGCAATATCAGCATGCTACATGTACCTTCATCCTGACTGTTGGACACACAAACATGACACAGATGTCCGCATATATACTGCACCTGACGCATGTGGTCAGTGCCACAGGCTACACTGGACAGAGATGTGACATACATAGCAGGACACATTACAGGTATGGTGACATGGTGCAAGGGTTGTACACAGCGGCCAGGCCAATGATGATGTGAGGTGTCACTTGGTAGCTGGAGGCCGCATTGTGCAGCAGTAGGACCCTGTAACAGTACATGAACATGGCCGCAGTCACGGGGTGTACACCACTATAATGCACACCCCATAGTGTGCAGCTGGGGCCCCTTGCCTTTGTGGTCATCACCCTCACAGTACTATGCACCCACACGACGTGTCACAGAGAAGGACATGCACAGGTAGCCAGTATGGCTGGGACCTATGACATCCACAGGGTTGTGCAATGTATCACCATTATGGGTTAGTCAACACGTGGGGCCAGTGATAATTTCCCACCATATATTAGCATACACACTCACACCAAGCACCAGACATACATACAGACACACACACACTGTGGTGACCACACACATGTATACGGACAGCCGATGTGTGTGATGCACCTCACCGGCGAACATCATGCTTCCCACACTGACGTATGTACAGTTCTCTACAATGGTGTACAGGGATGTGTAGCAACTGGGACATATTCCCCATGATATGTGGCATCCCTGGTCACACATTCGGACACACATGGCAGTGCTGGGAATGATACACCAGCCATATGATGACACGTTTGATGGACATGCAGCGGTATTGATTGCATTATGTGTACCAATGCCATATCTGGCAAATGTGCTGCTATATACACACGAGAAGTTGTAGGTGTTACAGGTGCCATATGACATATAGTTGTTAACACCTGACCGCTGTGTATGCATTATGTCAGCACCGTCACGTAACAGCGACATAGCGTACAGTTAGCACATGGCATGATAGGATGGTGTGTGACACAACTGTGAGCCACCCCCTGCACACATACATCTAGACAGGTGGTTCACCACATTATGTACACACATCCCTCCATACGTGCTGTTTATATGTCACCGTATACAGATGTCAATGATGGGTCTGCATTGTGTCTGCATGTCGTAGGTAGGTGCAACTATGTTACGGACATCGGCCACTGCACATGCATGTTTGCTGCATGCACAGTACAGATGTCACATGTGTCTCCTGTTGTCATGTTTGTATGCATTGCTATTGTTGGACATGTGTGTTGACATACATAACACATGGACTGTGGTATGATATCACGGGTGTCACAGGCAACCAGTACAAGGGTATGTGTCCCGGTCAACACTGCTACCCCCTGTAGTGTGAGCATTCAACAGACATGGGCCCACATTCAATTCACGTGTGTAGCATTGATTGGGCCAGTGTTATGCACAAGATACATCACAGGCCATGTATGTATGTGTTGTGTGTGCAGTCCAGGCACACATCCACACAATCACATGTATGACATACCCAGACGTGTGTTCATTGGTGTACAGCAACAGTCAGGTGTCACAGCTGTGTAAGGGCCATGGTATGTCTTGAGCTGACCTGTTCATGTATACTGGTATCATTGCAATGCATAACACCTGTTGGATCCCTGTTGGTACGTGTGTACTCTGCACAGCTGGTGTACACCGCTGTACAGCCCAGTGGTCATGTGTCACATGGTGTTATTGGACCGTAAGGCAGTGTAGTGCTGCACCAACAACATGGTGCTGACTTGACAGCTACAGTGTACACTGCAGTGTGTATGTGTGTGACCTGCACCTGTGACAGCTGTGATGGCAGCTGTGTGTGTACAGGTCTCTGCATGTGTGACCGCCCTGTGCATGAGGGCAGTTATACCTTACTGTGCCCTTCTCTGTGTACACTCCATCTGCATGCAAGATTGCCCTTTGCAACAGCTAAGTGTGTGAGCATGCCCAGTACGCCGTTGTGTAGATGGACGCACAGTACATTCCACACTGTGCCCCTCCGTGATTAGACTCCGTGTGCATGCAAGATGGCCCTTTGCAACAGCTAAGTGTGTGAGCATGCCCAGTACGCCATTGTGTAGATGGACGCACAGTACATTCCACACTGCGCCCCTCCGTGATTAGACTCCGTGTGCATGCAAGATGGCCCTTTGCAACAGCTAAGTGTGTGAGCATGCCCAGTACGCCATTGTGCAGATGGATGCACAGTACATTCCACACTGCGCCCCTCCATGATTAGACTCCGTCTGCATGCAAGATGGCCCTTTGCAACTGCTAAGTGTGTGAGTATGCCCAGTACGCCGTTGTGTAGATGGACACACAGTACATTCCACACTGCGCCCTTCCGTGATTAGACTCCGTGTGCATGCAAGTTGGCCCTTTGCAACAGCTAAGTGTGTGAGCATGCCCAGTACACCATTGTGTAGATGGACACACAGTACATTCCAAACAGACATGTGATACTAAACGTGTGGGCATGGCCATTGATATCCTGTATAGCCATGGTGGCCATCCAGGCACCAGATGTCCAATTTCAATGTCACGATGGATGCCTACATTGAACACACTTGTTGCTCTCTCGAAGGGTGTACTGTCTGTGGCGCATCCCATATCTATTCAGTGTTGTTGTGCTCCGTAGATATTTAGTTGGCCCGTTGACAGCACTGGCATGTTTGTGTACGTCTACCTTGAGACAGTAATATGCTTTCAGACCGCTTACTCTCGAAACATTCCCTATCAGCATCTTTGCCTTTGCGGATGATGTCACCCACCTAGAAGTATGCCTGTGGGAGTGCTGTGTTCAGTAATCTCGGTAGCGCGTTCTGTAAATGCGTAATGCTGTAGTGTGTTAGAGTAGGTAGGTGTGTGTTCAACTCCCGGCCCTTCCAAGTGTGTGTGTGTGTGTGTGTGTGTGTGTGTTTCCAACTGCCTGGGGACACAGTAATGCTTTTAGATGCCTCACAACACATACATTCCCTATCGGCGTCTTTGACTTTGCGGATGATGTCACCCACCTAGAAGTATGCCTGTGGGAGTGCTGTGTTCAGTAATCTCGGTAGCACGTTCTGTAAATGCGTAATGCTGTAGTGTGTTAGAGTAGGTAGGTGTGTGTTCAACTCCCGGCCCTTCCAAGTGTGTGTGTGTGTGTGTGTTTCCAGCTGCCTGGGGACACAGTAAAGCTTTTAGATGCCTCACAACACATACATTCCCTATCGGCATCTTTGCCTTTGCGGATGATGTCACCCACCTAGAAGAATGCCTGTGGGAGTGCTGTGTTCAGTAATCTCGGTAGCGCGTTCTGTACATGTGTAATGCTGTAGTGTGTTAGAGTAGGTAGATGTGTGTTCAACTCCTGGCCCTTCCAAGTGTGTGTGTGTGTGCATGTGTCTGTGTGTGTGTGTGTGTGTGTGTTTCCAACTGCCTGGGGACACAGTAATGCTTTTAGATGCCTCACAACACATACATTCCCTCTCGGTGTCTTTGCCTTTGCGGATGATGTCACCCACCTAGAAGTATGCCTGTGGGAGTGCTGTGTTCAGTAAACTCGGTAGCGCATTCTGTAAATGCGTAATGCTTTAGTGTGTTAGAGTAGGTAGGTGTGTGTTCAACTCCCGGCCCTTCCAAGTGTGTGTGTGTGTGTGTGTGTGTGTGTGTTTCCAACTGCCTGGGGACACAGTAATGCTTTTAGATGCCTCACAACACATACATTCCCTATCGGCTTCTTTGCCTTTGCAGATGATGTCACCCACCTAGAAGTATGCCTGTGGGAGTGCTGTGTTCAGTATTCTTGGTAGCGCATTCTGTAAATGCGTAATGCTGTAGTGTGTTAAAGTAGGTAGGTGTGTGTTCAACTCCCGACCCTTCCAAGTGTGTGTGTGTGTGCATGTTTCCAGCTGCCTGGGGACACAGTAAAGCTTTTAGATGCCTCACAACACATACATTCCCTATCGGCGTCTTTGCCTTTGTGGATGATGTCACCCACCCAGAAGTATGGCTCTGAGTGTGTGGTTTGCTTGGTAGCGCATTCTGCAAATGCGTAGTGCTGTAGTGTGTTAGAGTAGGTAGGTGTGTGTTCAACTCCCGGCCCTTACAAGTGTGTGTGTGTGTTTCCAGCTGCCTGGGGACACAGTAATGCTTTTAGATGCCTCACAACACATACATTCCCTATCGGCATCTTTGCCTTTGCGGATGATGTCACCCACCTAGAAGTATGCCTGTGGGAGTGCTGTGTTCAGTAATCTCGGTAGCGCGTTCTGTAAATGCGTCATGCTGTAGTGTGATAGGGTAGTTAGGTGTAAGTTCAATTCCCAGGCCTGCCAGATGTGTGTGTGTGTGTGTGTGTGTGTGTGTGTGTGTGTGTGTGTGTGTGTGTGCATGCTCCCGTCTGCCTGGGGACTCAGGTTATGCTTTTAGATGCTTCACAACCCAGATGTATCCTGCTGACGTCTTTGTCTTTGCGGATGTTGACACGCACCTAGTAGAATGCCTGTGTGTCTGCTGTGTTTAGTAATCTTGGTAGCGTGTTCTGTAAATGCGTCATGCTGTAGTGTGATAGGGTAGTCATGTGTAGGTTTGATTACCAGCCCTGCCACATGTGTGTGTGTGTGTGTGTGTGTGTGTGTGTGTGTGTGTGTGTGTGTGTGTGTATGTCTGTATCTCTCTCTCTCTATAGATATATATATATATATATATATATATATATATATATATATATATATATATATATATATAAAATCTATTTTCTGCCCATAACTCTGCTCTTGCATGGACAGCTGACTGTTTCATGTATCGCATATTTGCATAGCTTTCACATATCAGTGGGGTATGTTGCAACTCCCAACATTGTCCATGCAACGTCCATGTTACGGGCGGTGTTACACGCCCTTACAGGCATTTGCTGTATATCTTGGCAGACATCTATCCTTGCTGTACTCTCACTGTACTTACATGGCGGAGGCTTCATGTATCATGGCCTAGTTTTGATGTGTGTATGTCTATTTGTGCTGTGTGCATGGCTCTGGGTATGTCCCACTATCATCATTTGTAAAGGTGACAGCCCTATAGGTTCTTCATGTACACTGCTGTGTCATTTGACATGTCAACACATACCTGCGGACAGTACTGCACGTCCTACTGCAGCGCATTTCATACCTTCTGCATTATCTTGCAGTCGATATTGCTGTTTCCTCACACATGGATCTGTTTCTGTTCATACCACTCCACCTCCTAGAGCAAGTTGCTGGACAAGGCCTTATCTGATAGTGGGACACATAGGGGCATTATTGACATGTTGCTCTTACAAACATAGATAGTTGACACAATAATAGGTTTTGCATTAGTATGGCTTTTCTGTTGGATTTGGTGTCTTACTCACATGTTTGTCATTATTTCATGTCTTCAGTTATCATGAAAGTGCCAGAATGTTACTGTTGTTACGTGGGACACACCAAACATATGAGGCAGAACTTTGCACATTCTGCGTAAATCTGTACAGTTGCGGAGTATGTGTCTGTAACAAAATATCAACTTTCTGACACCAATACACACACTGTATGGCGGCATCACAGGCCACATGCCATTACATTTATATTGCAGGACACACCCACCCAGACAGTTGTATTCCTCACACAGGCCAACAGCTGCTTATCCACACTAATTGGTCTATCATGTACCGTATGTGTGCACCGGTATTTGCACTTTCCGTCAGTGGCAGAGCTCACGTACGTGTCTGGGGGACTGGACATTGTTACGGTGACACTGCATGACACCCTGAGGGACACATTACTTTTGTGTCTATTAACCGTCCACATTGACATTCACAGGGCATACGTTGTCATTCACATTTGTCGGAGTACATGCGTGTGTCTTGTACATGTTTTCTCATTTGTCCTGATGTCTTTCTTCTCACCTGTCCACCTAGTACCACTAGTTCTGTACATGTATTTTGGACAGGTTACCTTCATACCCCTAACCTGTACACATTATGGGTAAATGCCCTGATGTTTGACCTTGTTACATTTGTCATAGTGATGTGCCTTTCTGGTAAATTGCTGGCAAGGCATTACGGACTGTGCGGTAGATAATAGTGACTGACATTTCCATTACATGATTAGTAACACTCATAACATCCGTATTCATGGGTACGCCAGTATTCTCACAACATTCTGACTTTGTCTGGGGTATATCTAATATAGTCCCTATTTGTATTTCATGTACTATGCCTTAGTGCAGCTGTGTTATTCTGACAGTTTGCCAGTTATGGGTACCATCTTGATCGTACGCATGTCCATCCATGATGATCGCCTACATGACACTGATATAGGGCCCTACATATTGCCAAAATGGTTTCCGCAATATCCAGTGGATGGTTTGCCCCATTATTGAGAATATAGGCGTGTGCTATACCCACATTACTCCCACGGGGCGGGCCTATGAAATCCCTGCCAAACAACACCTAGGCCCATTTCTGCATACCCATGATTCCCATACCTGATAAGCCTCTACAGTACCCATTACACATGTTTAATGTGTACGGTACTGAAGTGTGGAGACACATATGCACTCCCCACTCTCCGGATATCAGTTCGTATGTCATACATTCTATCGACACATGTGTCGTCACCCTTGCACCTGATACTGTTGCATGTACAGCTATTTCATATTTGCTGCGGTCACTTCTTTTGCGTCAATGTCGGTTGACACTACGTAAGATTCAATTTTTGGAGTCCTGCAATGGACACCTATCTGCATGTTTAAAGTGTAGAACTTGCTGGACTGTCACTTTCTGGCCATTGGTTTGGAATGCTGTGGTTTATTCACCTTTCCTGCATGTCTGTTTGTCTACCCATATTAGATATAACGTCGCCTATTTATGTACATATGTCATATCTACGGGACATAAGTCTGTTGTGTATACATATATACATGTACAATCCTCATTTCATAACTTGCTTTGGTTTACGTCTGTGGATTATGTGTATACACATATATCTACATCCATACCATACCTTTCCACTATACAGATTGTCACAGAGTGTACAGCTGCTTGCCCCTTTATCTTCGCTGTGTTTTAAATAAACCTGTGTCTATCTGGCAATGTCGTGGCATTTCATTTGAGACTTGCTGTGGGGATTTCTGGCAAGCAGTTCAGGTTACGACTGCATACCCTTCAGAGAATCCATTCTACTGACACACCCATTATTCTATCCACTTTATATGTTTGTTCTGGCACATATCTGGTGTTTGTCCCTATTTGTACCAGTAGTTTGCATGGCTTTGTCCGGTTTCATACTTTACGAGGTTAACAGGTTTGAGCCATGTATAACTAACATGGAGGAAACAGCATTCATTTACTATGCTGTGAGCGGATCACACATGCACAGGTGCACTTGCATTTCCTTATTGTGGGTTATGCGCAGGCGCGCATGCATATCCTTATTGTGGATTACATATGTTTACTAAGTCTTTGTGCTTATGTGGGCTTTATTACTTGTGACAGTACCAGTAATTATCTGTAATACGGTTAATGGACGTTTGTGAAACACAAGTTCACCTTTACATATTTAACTGTCTGTACAGCACAGACGCATTCATTACACTTTCACATTATATGTGCTGTAGTCGTTGTTCAACCGGGACTGCATTCACGTTGGCCGGATGCTGTAACCACTATACGTTTGGTGTTCTGACTCATTTATATGCATACCCATAGTACATAGCTACATTAACATATGCCTCACCGCTTCACTTATGTCACAGGCATCCATTCTCCTGCAGGGTAAAATGCAGTACTACATGTTACATATTCCCTATTCCCTACTGCTCTGGACCCACGCTGCATATTTCATCACTGCAGGGATATTCAGAACCCAAAAGCTTATAGTCCTGACACATACAGGTCTTTAATTGTCAGGGTGTTCATGTGGTGATCTGGGTTTAGGCTTGTCCGCCTGGTGAATGGAACTGCCCTGACCGTGTTCAAATGTCAGACAAAGCACATGGACAGGGTTTGTCCATTTTAAACATTTAATCTCTGTTTACAGACACAGGTGTTTGGGCACCTGTCAGCAGCTTATGATATTGGCAATACATAATATGGATGGGGGCGGTTACGATACATAATCCACGGTGAGTGGTGTTCCCATTCACATTTGACTATTTCCTGTATTCATTCTTACGAGGGTTATTATTTTGCACATGACTTAACTATGAATTAACTACGGGTATGCAGTAGTACAGTCAACATATGTGACAGATTGTTACAGTATATATGTACGGACCTCTGTAATACTGGAGACTACCCCACGTCCTTCACAACATTTCCTGCTTATGTACATACTATTATTCCGTGAACTTTCGTAGCTTGTGAGAGCAGTAATTACATCTGTCCCTATTTGTCCACCCATTCTTTTAGGCTTTGTCCAGGTTTTGTTGCTGTAATAGGTTGAGAGGTGGTGTCGGTATGTGATTGAGTTGAATATATACAGTCAATAATTCAGTGGGGAGTAGGGTTACCACTTGTTCCTCTTTGCGAGGGGAGTTTCCACTTTGGACAGTTGTGTCCTGCGACGACACCTAAGACATGGCAAATGTCCTGTGATTTTAAGACAATAATATATTTCTTCATTTCTGTACTAGTTGCATGATACAGGTATTTTGTATCTGGTACACATAACTATTATTTGGGATAGCATAAGCTATTCAAATGCTATGGCATTAGCTTTTATCTTGGCATACGCGTGTAATTCTGTACTTTGCACAGGCTGGGGGTATGTTTTATCCTGCAAATTCTCACATTTCTACAAGGGATGTCCCACCTTGGCCATCTGAACAGGTTGCAACCCTAGTGGGGTGACCTGCATGGTGGACAGCTGTTCCATCCTGCATAGTATGAATTGCATGTCTGTGTAGAAACTGAAAAGTACCATGACTACACATACATGTTTTGTCCAGATGTGTACAGTAATGGACACCGTGGCCTGTAAACAACTCTGAGGTTTCAACAGGTTACTTATCCCACGCAGGATGTACACACATTTTGCTGTAACATTAATGCACGGGCATTTGGATTTACGTACCTGTGATGGGATGTTTACAAATGTGGGATACATATTTGCAATCCAGACACTGCCTAGGACGATACTTCTTACTACATATGGGGAATACCCGCTATGTGTAGGTGTACGGATGCGCAAGGCTGGTAGCTGGATTTGGTGGACATTCGGACATGGGTGCGGGTTATGTGCTATACAGGGGTTGTTGCGTATTGCATTTGCATGCATGGTTTCTACTTTTGGATATCCCGGTTCCGCATATAGCATCCTATGTGTATGTGACGGTTACATTCCTGTTCATGTGTATAGCACATTTTAATATACATATGTTTGTGTGTGTTTGGTATACAATATGGACTGTCAGGTTTCTTTACGGTTGTTATATAGCCACAACTGCCCTGCTGTGTACTATCACTACCACTGTGGGACTGCTGGTGACCATACCCATGGGGCTAGACGTGTGTATTGGTGGCGCGCTGACATGATGTGCTTCCCTTCCACTGGGTATAACTTCTGACAGTGCAGTACATTACGGACACACGATTTTAAATGTCATTTCTTCCATGGACGGAAACTCATATTATGTTGCGTGCATTTCTGTTTGGTTCTCCATTTTGTGTGGCTGGGAACTGTCTTGCATGCTTTGCATACGTTTCATTATCCACGGACACTGATAGGTGCGATTACTATTGCAGGCAGGCTATAATATTCAGCAGTTTAGGTTGCTCATCGCCAGCCAACATTGACACGCCTCCGGGCGCAGCTTAGTAACGCCCCATGCACTCGTGCATGAGTCCTATGCACGTGGATGTGGTAGTGGTGCACCTTCATTAATATGCATATGGCGCTACTACACCATTTATACGCCGCACGGCCGGCGCAGGCCTTACACCGGCCTTGCGCTGAGCTTCATGAATCTGGGGGTATGTCTTTTCATGTGGCAGCTGAATGTCTGTGGAATCTCTTGCCTAACTGGCTTAGATTGAGTATAACACTTGATAGTTTCAAACATTCGCTTAAATCTTATCTGTTTAATTACTTTATGGTATTTAGTTGTTTGTGTTTGATCTATTCAATGGATTTAATGTCTGTTAAAATTATTTATTTACTTAGTTGTTTTGATATTGTTAACAAACAAGGCAAGTCAACCTGGTTATGCAGCAACAGGTTACTGAGGAAAGTTAAGTGCTTTTATTCCTGCTGTGTAAAATGGAACTTCATCAGAACTAAAAACAAATCACCTACTCTCATTTTATAAGAAAACATTCTGTCATGTGACCCTGGCAGTTATGTAATAAAAATGCTTGGAATTAAAATAAAATGTCTGAAGGTTCTTAGGTAAATACCAGCCAATCAATTTGGTGTATTATTATTTTATGTGTATAAATTTGTATATTTTAAATACATGGACTTTTTAATGATGGATGTTTAATAATTAGTTAAGGTCTTTGAGCAGCTGGGAGTTGGCATAACTTTTGAGGTGCTTACCTCCCAGGTACAGAGTTTGATTCTCTTCTTTGATTATTGTCTAGTTACTAGCTATGTGTTATGGTCTGTGGACAGATTGACTAGTATTTACCTATGAACCTTCAGAGATTTCACTTGAAAGAAAAAGTATCAAATCTCAAAGCTTCAGAAAACAGAAAATATACAACATCAAAACATAAAACGCATCACCTAAAAATATCAAAAACATCAGAAAACTAACATTAATGCATCTAAAACACACAGCATGTAATAACAGCTAAGCTCATAGCAGGCAATATAAACAGCTACTCAATGCTATAGTAACGAAAAATACCACAATACATACAACTACTGAATAAACACTTTTGCAAAATAGCTGTAATATGCATGATAAAAATGTCACAATATATAAAAATCAAAGAAAAAGATCTGTGAAACAAAACAGGAAAATGCAATATAATAGAAAATCATAAAATCAATGAAGAAATCAAAACAAAAACTAACAGCAAAAAAGAACTGACAAACCAACAAACAAACAAGCCAGAAAGGCTCACCATATAACAAGTACACTTACTGAAATTCAGAGAACCACATTTGTGAACATTAGAATATCAGCACTGAAAATACAAACCCATGAACACATAATTCTGAAATTTAACAACACATAATATCCCCCAAATCAAAAGCTGAAGCAGTTTTGGTGTTAGTACACCTAAATAGTAGACACATGGGCAGCACAACCCCTTCTCAGTAAAAAACAGTCCCCTGGATTTACTATTCTTCCATGCAGGACTAGCTTAGTCCTGCACGGAAGCGGCCATTTAGGAGCAGGATGGCAAAGCGCCATGCATATTAATGAAGGTGTGCTGCCTGAGCTCCTAATCTTACATGGAGCATGTAAGAGAGCAGGGGGCATGTCTGAGAGCAGATTTCTCAGAATATACATGCCCCTGCAATGAAGAATAGCAGAAAGCCCTAAAAGAATGAGCGAGACCGCTCATAGGTGTCCGCAGCAACATCCCCCATGTGTACAAGAGCAACAGTAAACACAAACAATATAAAGATACCTTTTTTTTTTTTTTTTTTTTTTATGAAACAGATTAAGTTTAACTGTAGGTGCGTGGGTTTTTCCATCACTTAGCTATGGTTAATGCAACTTAATGGCAGAAGAGGATA
>NC_056730.1:783295642-783343142 GCF_019279795.1 Protopterus annectens
CATCAAGTGGATAGGCCCACAGTTGAGAGCTATGCAGACAGACTGCATTCCAAGGTAAACTAGTATGTACACACAAATCCTGCAACACCGGTGCTATACAATGCATACAACAACACTAGTCACACTCTGTCTGTAGTTCTGGAACATCCTACAAATATGTAGCTGGCCTGAGTGTGTTGGTTCTCCTGTAAGATGTATTGCTACCTGCTGTCTGTAACACTGCTGCCCACACACAGGAAGGATGTCCATCATACAGGAAAGGTAAAGGGACCACGCCCACATGATGTAGGGATTTATAGTAGTTGGCTGCCATGACAGTGGTAATTGGAAGTACTACACAGCATGCTGCATGCAGGTAGCAAGTGGAGGACACTGATTGGTGCAGAGGCTGTCATCTGATCATGTGCATCACCTACAAAATCCATGCTACAATCTATTCAAAGCAGCTCAATCCATTTACTTGAGGGAGAGTGCATGAAAGGCACAAACAAACAAACAAACAAACAAACAAACAAACAAAATAAACATCCAGCAAAATATCCAGAAGAGACATCATTCCCACAACAGGTATGTGTATATATATATATATATATATATATATATATATATATATATATATATATATATATATATATATATATATATATATATGCATGCATGTAAATGACTGTAGTACTTTCTCCATAATAATGGGATAGATGATGTAGAATAATTTATATGTGCCATCAGGTGTTGTTGTTGTAATGATGTTCAGCTGAATAACTGCTAAAGACAATAGAGTCTGTCCCTGTGGGTAGTGGGCCATGCCCATCAACTGTGCAGAGCAGCTCTGACTGTTAAGATGTAAGCTATCATAGTGTGTGTTGTGTAATGGGAAGCATGTATATTACTGTGGCCAATACCTGGTGGTGGAAGTAATGACATGATGATGGACACATGGGTTCCACAGCCCACCTCTTGCAGGAAACCTAGGTGAACCTGTATTGTAGCATGCAGGAATGCCATATGTGTGTAATAGGGCTACCTGCAATCTGGCCCTACATATACCCCCCTAATGTCAGGCTGTGTCCATATGTGGCACCTTCTGTGTTGTAGCAAGGCAGAGCAGTGCAGCTGTGCAGGAAGATGTTGTGTGACTGTGGACCTGATGTCTGAATACCCCATATATAGGTATACATATGTGTAAATATATATATATATATATATATATATATATATATATATATATATATATATATATATATATATATATATATATATATATACATGCATGTCCACAAATATACAGATACTCATGTGTAGACATATAGATATAAACACATATATACAACATCATATATTTCTACACATATATAGATATATACCTATAGTACATGTCTACATATATACAAACACACACACAAACATATATGTATGTAAATACATGTCCCCTATATTACCACCACAGTGCTGCATGCTATGTGAGAGGGAACAGCACACATAGCAATGCACACAGATATTTACAGCATTCAGTGTGTGCAACATGGATGGGTATGTCACATGTGAACCCCTTGTTGGGACCACATTGCCCTTGTCTGTGAAGTATGGAATGGGAATATGGGGAAGTATGGCAGGTATAGTTGTGGAGGTGGTCAGGGTTGCTTGATATAGAGGACAGCCTACAAGGGTGGTATGTGACACATGTGGTGGATAAACACCCTGGATAGTGTGTGTGGTCTGTGATGTGGACGCCCCATGGGCTCCAATATGGACACAATGGGAACAAGCCTCCCACCCACTGTTACTCACAACAGTAGTCCACATCCTGAAAGTGCCTGGCCTGGAGGCTGAGCAGTAGGAGCATGTGGGCCCTGTGTATGTGTACTGGGTGCCTTAAGGTGATGTAGCACATCCCACATGTGTCTGTGGAGCCCGTTATGGAACAGACCCTGGCCCTGACCTCGAGGGACAATATCATGTCTGTGTGTGCCCCTGGGGGGGGACAACATCCCTTGAGTTGGTTCCACCTCAAAGTATTGCTGGACCAGTACATGAGGAGGCCCCAGGGTGGATCACATCTGGGATGTGGCCTGGTAACATGGGCAGATGAATTTGGAGAGGTGGTTCTGCTGGCCAATAGTACATATACATGCTATTGTGTCACTGTTATAGAACATATATCAGTAATAAAGGTCTACACAATCCCAGAACATGTCCAACAGCATGCATAGATAACCCCAATAACACAGAATGTCAGATGTGCAGCAACCACACAGCAAGCATACCATAGGGATATATGGAACCATAGTGGACCTGACAATGGCATGCAGGTGAATAGTCTGTAACATGCCAGCAATAATAGTGTCCACACAAGGAACATGGCTACAAGAACATTGTACAAAGTGTGGTACAATACAATATCTGCCCCACTGGTAGGTATGCTGTTGCCATGCCTATTGAGTTGTGAGTACAGTTTGTTGTCACTGATATGGTAGGGGGTGACAGTGATGGATATTAAGAACTGTGGTAACCTTGCTGCATGACTTGCTCACACCTGTGTCCATCTTTATGTCTTTCAGGCAAGATGTCCCATGGATTGCTTCCAGCATACTCAGCCACTGAGAATGACATTGTGGTGAACCACCTCATACAGCACTATCCTGTCTTGTTCATCTGGGCCACCCATGATCAGCAGGGGTGGACCACCCTGTGGAATGACCTAGTCCACAGGGTCAATGATGTTGGACTGCACAACCGCAATTATGAGCAGGTCCGCCATCATTTTTCTGCCCTGCTTTGCAATGCCCATCGGCATGCTGTTGCAGTCCAGAGGGATCACCTCACCACAGGGGGGCCATGCCATCCACCCCCCCAACACATGTGGAGGAGCTCCTAGCCAGCCTCGTGGCACCTGCCCATCCGCATAGCCACCAACTTCCGGACACCTTTGTGGAGGTAGGTGCTACCCACACACCAGCCGAGGAGTGTGCAGGTAAGGCCACAGGGCACATCAGTAGACCACTGTTGCGTATACATCCACATCTCTACAGGTAGAGCATGCATATCTGACATGTCATAGATATAGTTTGTTGCTGCATAGAAGTGATAAACAGATATGCATATGTGGTAGTATTCTGGACATGTACTGTTGATGTATTGTAATGCTGCACCCACCCTGTAGCCATGCCACAGGTGTGGCCACTGACTTTGTATCTCTCACCCTCTCATCTAGGTCGCTCCGGTATACCACCAAGGCAGCAGCCTGTAGCTGGTGTGTATGGTTTATGTAGATGCTTGCCAATACAACAGGCATGGAATGGCTATGATATATTCCATGCACACATCTAACACACCTACCCAGAATGCATGCTGTACATGTGCATGTATTGTTGCTGTTAAATGGGAGTAACATAATGGTGGGAGACATGGCCTACAGTAGGAACATGTTTGGAACAATGCCCATATACAGAGCAACACCAGTGTATATACCTGTAGGACAATGGCAACTGTTGCAGAGTTAAACTATGACATAAGGTATACTGTGGAACACATTATCAGCTGGGAATAGGCTGTAACATGTAGTGTTCAGTGAATGGGACACTGCAAAGTGACACACATGTGTAGGCCTTACTTGTCAAGCATCTGCAAAAAGGCTGAAGGTGGGGGGATGTCAGCATGACACATGAGTGCACTGCAGCAGGGATCCTAAGGATGCTAAGAATGGCTGTATCTGCACATAGTCAGGTTTAGGAACTGTGGCAGACATAACCCTACCCCCACAGTAATAGTGATGGCAGTGTGTGAACACCAAGGGATGTGCACGTGAGTAGACCTTGCAGTCATGCAGATTAGGGGGACATGTGTAGGGCCGACTGAACATAGACTGGCAAATGCAGATGGCCAACATTAGTATACCCCTGCCAGGAGTAGTGAGTGCTGTAGTACACATAACAATAGGTGCAACAAACTGTTATGATAAGGGTGTGCACACATATGCCCACACAGAGTGGGTGCATCATGGTCAGCATCCGCACACCTAACACATTCTGTAGACACTGCATATGAAAGTACAGGACATATGTCACATATCGGGCACAAGTACTGTTAAGATATGCAGTGATGTGGTCGTATTGCAGATCAAGGAAGGGTGCATCATATCAGTAAGGGTGTGTACACCCTCCATAGCCATGGTATGCTCTGATGGTTGTCAGTGTAATAGTATTGGATTGGTCATACATGGTCCACTGATGTTGAGAGCTGTAAATCAGACATCAGGCATTCACAAATGACATCTGTCCACATATCATACCAGGTATGTGTTGCTGAAAAACATAGGGACTGTGAGCATTAAAGCTGACATAATTGACACAGTACTACACATTCAGCAATGGCTTGTACACCTGTGAGTTGTGGTGCACAGTGCATGGCAGGGTGCAGAACAGGTGCACAGCAATACTATGTACATGGGTGCAGTGGTATCCAGGGGAAGGGGAATCACCTAGTAATACAGCACATGCATCACACACATGTATGCTGTTGCTAGCATGGATTGACTATAGCTGCACTGCATGCTGTTGTGTACCATATGTTATGCATGTTGACAGATACTTAATAGGAGGACTGTGTGTACTATCATTGTGCAACTTCACCTGTATGTGTGCGTGTGTGCATCCTGGTGGGTAGTTAATTTGTCTGTAGGGTCACTCTGGTGAAGTGGAGGGAGGTTGATGCATGTAGGATGCATGTGTGCATGTGTGTGTGTTTGTGTGGGTGGCCATGTATGCACATGTGTGATTCTGGGATTGTTCATACAGCAGTACCTCCCTTTGGGATCATGCAGTAAATGGACATGGACTGCCACATTACACACCAGGAATACTTGTTATGTATGTAATCACAGGACATCTGATAGTATAATAAGGTCTGTAGCAGGGAACAGGCATTGAGAGGGAAGGAAGACACCAGGTATACCCTTAATATTGTATTCAGCAGAGAGGTGATTGACAACCCATGTATGCAGCACTACAGATGCATTGGGGAATTACTAGTCAACACCAGGGAGCGTATCCGTATATTGTAGTTGTCACATGATAGGCTGATTGAGCAGCATATCTGGCATGTACTGAGCAATACATATGAATGACACTCCAGTGCGTGATATTATGACGTGAACGTAGTAGTCCACACATATAGGGGCCATGCTTATAATGTCTGGACTTACAGAGGGTGAACACTGAATGACAGCAGTGAGGCCATCTAAAACCAAAACACACAGGTCAGCCAGGTAATGTCATAACAGGTCTCTTGTTGTGAACACTTGTCTAGGCATTTAGAGGACTATGTTAATGAGCGGTATCAATGAGTGTATGTTATCAGGTGTGATGCAGGATAGGAAATGCATCACACCTGATATGGATATGGAAATATACGTGGGACTGTCTGTAAATCATGGACAGGTAGGTATTACGGTGGTGTGTGTGTGTGTGTGTGTGTGTGTGTGTGTGTGTGTGTGTGTGTGTGTGTGTGTGTGTGTGTGTGTGTCTGTGTGTGTGTACTGTTATGCAGTGCTGTACAGGTTTTAAAGTGCGTTTATTGTTTTCCCCCGCAGGTGGTGAGGTGAGTCAGGGTCCCTCCAGCATGCAATCTGATGTTTGTGTCCAAACAGACACTGAAGATGATGATAGCACTGCTGAGACACAGGTGGGGTTGTCAGGGACAGAAACAGTGCCATCATTTGACATCCCCCTTTTAGCCACCCCAACCCCGCACACAGTTTCAGTGCCTATACATACCCCATCATCAGTGGCCATAGCGAAGGGACAGCTGGCGTTTGGTGGCAGTGCACAGAAAAGTGTGGTAATAATGCCTACTTTGTCTGGTCGCAGCAGGCATAGCCAGATGGCTGGCAGGGCACCACATAGGCAGATGTCCCAGGGTGCTTGTGGTAGGGCCGTTGGTCATCATGCCCCTGGCAGACACGACACAGCTGGTACCAGCAGGTGCATGTTTAAGGCTGTCATGGTGGTGCAGGCACATATAGAACATTACACCAGACAGGGCCTGAGGCTGCAGAGGGCTGCTCTCATGTCTGCAAGTGACAACTGGCTGGTGCCATCCAATCATTAACTGAGTTCAAGGATAGACAGTCTGGTGCAATGATGGCCCTCATCAACTGTGGTTTGTCTGTGCTTGAACATGTGGTGGGAGTGCAGCGGCGGCCGCGTGGATGTAGGCCAGCAATGCCAACAGCTGGCAGTCAACGTGGATGTGCTAGGACACCAAGTGGCTCCCGTAGTGGCAGTACCAGCCCCGACACTGCAGGGAGGGTGCTGTCCAAACCACACCACAGCAAGCCATGAGCACATGGTCTTGGCCAGTCCAAGGAGAGATCTGGCTCCAGCAGACATTTGTCATCGTCAGGTGAGAGTAGCACATCAAGGCCTGTACCTGGATGTGCCCATGGAACCCCTGGCAGGCACAGTCCATGTGTCTATGGCCAGAGGCAGTGAACTGCACACCCTACCAGGTATGGTCTGCAGCTGTCCATAAACACCTGTGTAGGGCAGCCACATGGCAGAACTGTGTGCATGCATACCCACATACTATTCGAACACACCTAGGGCAACCCCATACCTACACACACCACATCACCATGCCCAGTTCACCTCATTACACCCCTCACCCACACATATGGTGTCAAATGTATGGCCTACCCTCGGCCTCTGGCAAACCAACAACATACCCTGTGCATATAATGATACCTGTGCCACATCCCTGTCATCCATACCATTGATGCAGGGACAGGCTAATATGGTTCTGATGCATATGGTGACTGTACTACAGTGTACCACAGTACTGCAGTGTAACATGTTGTAAGGAATAAAGTATAATGCATATATGTCAGGTAGTGCAGCCATCCAGCAATGATGCATTATAGCTGTAAGTAACAGTGGTTGATTGTGGTCTCTATAATCATATCCATTTGTGTTGTAGGTGTACATGTGTTAGCATACGGATGGCCTGCAGTCATATTCCACAATGGGGTATGGCACTGTGATGACACCATGGCTGTGACATATCTAGGGTACAGTTGAACACGTCACAGGTTTGTATAACAGTTATTGCCTGTGCCACATGGACAATTGACCCACTGGGATGTGTATAATCTGCAACCTGATGTAGACCCATCCACATACCTGCACACTCTTACTTGGCAACACTGGGACTAGACCTCTACCTAGGTATGTAGTGATACTAAAGTGTGTGGCTTTCATTGCACACACCACACAGTGTTTAGGGTGAGGTGTGTTCCAGGTTACATGTTACATGCAGAGCATCCCCAGGCATGTATGATATGCTAATGGGGGATGTAGTGCATGTATATGGACAATACATATTGTGACATACCTTCATATACACATTAACAGACACATAACAGGCAGACACATGTTCGAGAGACCTGGGCCTATTGCTGCTAACTAACTTGACCGTGTGTCCAATGAGTTACAGGTAGGCTGCACACAGCACATGTATAACTGGCCTGGATTGTGGTATCAGTTACCTGTATGGTTGATGGTGACAGTGGTAACCATACTGTGGTACCTGGGACATGTACCGGGTGTACTTTAGTGTAATAACAGTGCAAACAGCACCCACATCCCCCATAGGATATTGTACTACCTGAAACCCATGATGACACTCTGATATACCCACCATCACACATTAGCCACAACTATGATACAACCCATTGTATATCCCAACAGTGGTACTAGAGGGATATGCATCTAATGAACATGCAACACGCATAGTAGTGTGTTGCATTGTCTTGCCTCACCTATGGGCAGTAACAACACTATCTGTACTACTGTGTGGCAATGGGTATTGTAATAGGAGTATGTAGCCTCGGAATGCTGTACCCTACAGATATACAGACATGCACACATATACACACTTGCCAGAACACAATGGGTATCCCGTACCTATCAACCCATTTGTACAACACAGATGTGCTGGTACTACAAGGCTCATGTAGCCGGTATGGAGAGGAGCTTAACAAGGTACATGTAATGTCCCATACAGCAGCAGCCACAACTCACTATGGCAATGGGTGTTGCAGTGGTTATGAAGGCCCTCATGGAAATCTGAAGTACAGGTGTGCTAACACACAGACACTGCTATACTCAGTCATGCACATGTACACATGTATCAGTACTGGGGTGCATCGCTGCAGGTGGTCATAGCTGTGTACTTAGCTATTGTCCAAGGACAGATGGGTTGTGTAGGGGTTGTGTGTACAGTGGTATCCTGCCACCTGCCATGTGGCAGCAGGCAATCTATCGACAGACACTAGTGTATCGACCCTCAGGGTGAGAATGACATGCATCAGCCAATCCTCCAGGTGCCTCCTGCACATGGCCACTGAGGTGATCAAGTTGACATGTATGCAACATGCATTACAACACGTGGTTAGTGTCTGTAATGGAGACCTGTACCCAAGCACGTTCTGTTGACTGTGGTAGTGTAGTGGAGGTACCCATGGCATGTGGTGCATACAGGGTGTTATCTCATATATATGCCATTTCTTACACAGTTGGGCAGATATGTCAGTGTCAATCAAGCTTAGCTTGCCTGTACATATCCCAGCTGGATACCTGTCATCTGCACATCTGTACAGGGACTGACAGTCATCAGCTTGGCAAGTAGCTATGCAGTAGGATGAATATGTTGACAGATAGATGTTTGACAACAATATCTATGCCATAACTACATGTCAGAAGCCCTCAGTAACATGCGATGTACAGATGGTAGTCTACAGTTACATTCCACATGTCGGATCATTACCCAGTAGGGTTTATATACTGTGACACAGCTCAGACCCCAGGGATACAACAGGGTGGCCTGAGAGTCCAGCTATGCCTGCAGGTGTGCCTGTTGTCAGTACTACATTTAGCACTCTACTCTTGCCTGGGTAAGCACTGTCAACAGTAGTACCACCATGATACACTACATGCCAGTGTGACAGCATGTATCCTGGGCTACTACCCCTGTATGTAACACATTCACATGGATAACAGGGCTGTACAGGCCTCATATACGTCTGTGTCTGACACATGACACTCACACCCCTTGCTACTGTAATGACAGCACATAGGCACATGTATTGTATGTACATTACATAAACTTATTACAGATGTCATTACCCTGCTTTGTTATCAGACTGGGTCATGTGAACTGGTTACCAGGGCCATGCTTAGCAGGTATCAACATTGCTGCAATATAACAGCTAAGCTGATTTGCGCACTGGTAAGCGAAGTCTACACTGTGTATGCGCCCGTACATTTACCTGTAGCTTAGCACTACTTAGCTTCATGCAAACCCATGCAAACATGCTTAAAGCTGCTCAAAACTGCCTTAACCACTGTGTACCCAACAGCCCTTCATCTGCCCAGCAACAAAATGAACAGCCATTGCAGGTCTTAAACCCAGGACTCTGTACACTATAGTCACAACACTTAACCAGTACGCCATGACCACTGTGAAAACAGCTGTTGTTTTCCAATATATCTGTCAATACACATATTGTTTATTATTGAACAATTGCTTTTAAGTCCACAATTGTGTAGTACTTGTTATTAATATGACTGTTGCATCACATATGTTGTTTTACCATAATATACACATAGCAGATACATACGGTGAGCTACATCTGGGAGGGTATATACAACTGTGAGGTTTACATATGACAGGAATATAGATATATATATATATATATATATATATATATATATACATATATATATCTATCTATATATATATATATATATAATAGGTTGATAAATGTCTACATGTACAATGTACATACACATGTATATTCATACATATGTCTGTATACACATCTGTATAGTGCAACATATATACTGCCATGTGTACATCTCTTCGTATGTACATATATATATATATATATATATATATATATATATATATATATATATATATATAGTGCAACATATATGTATATATATATATATATATATATATATATATATATATATATATATATGTATGTATATAGAGCTATATATGTATGCACATCCTATGTGTACAGGTATGCCTATTTATGTAGATATATATGTAGATATCTATAATTATATGTGCATACATATCTATTCTGATATACTTATTGCTGTCAATATATATGGATATATCCATAAGTATAAGTGCATATGTATCTCTATCTGTATATGTGTAGACATATATTGCTGTGTATGTGTATATATCTGAGTGTTTATATATATATATATATATATATATATATATATATATATATATATATATGTACATATACATATCCATTTATGTATGTCGATATGTATATGTGTATATATCTATATAGATATATGGAAAATTATATATACATATATGTTCACCATATGTCCTGAACATGGAGTGGATCCCTACATCTGCCCCAATAGTTCCAACCTCTTAGTGCAAGGGGATGTCAGGTATCTATTGCAGGTATATATGTAGAGTATTGCTACTGTGACAGGGTTGTCTTCTCAGACATGTCGTGTGTGGGAGGTCACATCTGCTTTTAACATGTGTGCCACTGGCTACTGACAGACATCCTAAGGACATCATAGTACAGTACCACTGCTAGCACAGTAAAGATCCTGTGGACTACAGCAGAGATATGGCCAATAAATGTGGACAGTCTGACACACTCTGGTCAGTCCAGAGGTATACACAGAACCCCTTAGTGCAAGACATGTGGACTAAGCCTGACAATGTGGATGTTAACAGCCATGTAGATGGGTATATCATGTAAATAACGGTATACATTTGCCTCCATAGGTTATGCATTCACACACCCCTGTCTGTCCTGACACATAATAACCACTAGTACAGAGATGCCATGGCCACATACCACCCAATAGTTAGTGACACACATCTGTACAGCATCCCACTGCTTTGTCTGACATACATGACTGTTATGGTGGCCTGGCAGCAGTACATCTGGCAAGTATTTGGACATAACATCATACTGGGTAAGTACACTAAGCTGCTAGGCATGTACAAAGCACTGTGCAGGCTACAGGCAGACTGCCACAACACTGGCCTGCATTTCTTATGGGGGAATGCACATGTACCTGCATGTATAGCAGGCTCTACAGGCATATCACAGCACAGAGTAACAGACACCTGTGTGAAAGTGCATAACCACAACCAATGTGAACACAGCCACAGCCACATATGGTAAGCTAACGTAATATTACAGTATATGGAGTATCTGCTCAACACTATCCTCATATGTGCCACTCACACACTAACCCTACATATACTGGACCACTACACAGTGTGGGCCGATGCCTGTCTGTGGTATGGGACATGTGTGTGTTTGGCCCTACAAACATGTAAGCCGATAGGGTAACATACAGTGGAGCAGCATGTTACATCAGATAGAACAGGACCAAGAACAATGACATCTACCACAGTCTGTACACAGGCCAAGGTACATATTCACAATACACACACTGTCAACAATCACCATATGTACAAGGACCTCAGTACTGTACACACAACCACAGAATGCCCAGGTTATTCCATCAAATATAACCCCTACTATACATAACATGTGTAGCAGTCTGATATCTCACTGGCTTGTTATCAGATATGATGTCAATAAATTATGGTGTATAGAACATATGCACCTCTTATTGCATGACATATGTGCAACAGTTGACAGAGTTGTGGCTGGAGGCACAAACACAGGGCCAATATTGACATGTTACTGTGATAACCTCATACATTTACATATGTCCTATGGGGGATATGAAGTCAGTAACTCTCAGGGCTGTCATCATGTACTGACTGCAATCCTCACACTCTGCTTCTGCAGTTCACAGATATGTGCTCTGTGAGTAACACAAGAAACAAAAGGCACCACACACTGCGCAGTCTGCAGATCACCCTACAGATGGGGGTTTCCTCAGAAACATAGCACTGTCATGACAGGTATTAAAACATGTAGACCAGCCATATCCACGCACACACACAGTTAAACCAACATTACACCAAATGCAGAATAGCAACACTTACAGTCTGTAGTCATGTCAGGCACATCATGTCCTGTGTGTTGGCCTGTTTACACAGTGTATGTTGTTAGAGGTGAATCCCCAATCCATCTGTGATGCTGTTTGCCAAACACCAGATCTAGATCCTGCTCACAGTGAAGGAAAAGGCCCAAACCAACACGATGTCCCTAGATATTGCAGTGTGTTTCCATGCAATTGGCTATGGGAATGTTACCACAGCTGTTCCACATGCAATCAGCTAGAGGAGGTCTTCGATTTCCGCAGAGGCCTTCAGCTGATCATGAGCATCACTTACAAAACACATGCTGCTGCCTAAGCAAAGCAGGTGTAGTTCTCCACATTGACCAGAGAGGGAGTGAGAGAGACCGACAAAAGTCAGGGAGGAGCTGGGAGAGTAATATTAAGCATGTTTGTGTCACATACCTACCAGTACAGGGTATCAAACCACTGACTGACTATGTATTGCTGTCACATGTCTATGCATTTATTGGATGCACCACATAGCTTACATGCTGAGGAGTTCTCCAAATGTATATGTGATGGTGAGTGACATCTGCAACAGTGATATGGTAGCGATACGGTAGGTGTAATACATGTGCCTGTCCACATGGATAGGTGTCAGCATTAACACAGCCACACTCTCTCTCAGGGACTCACACACATTGACACAATTGGCAGGGTCAGGAATACACCTCCTCACTAGTTAGTTTGCCACAATACAGTACTGTGCAGGTATCACATACACCAAAGGGGTTATCTGGAGGTTGTACGGGCAAAGGGTATGTGGCGGTGTCTGACATCAGACAGCATGGTTCAGTATGCCAATGGTGGTTGTAGTGTGTGTGAATGTGGACAAAAGCATCATACACCACACACACAGACACAGGGTGCCAGTAATTACATGCATGCATGCATTGCTTCATGGGTGCTTAGTGGTTGACTGTGCCAAAAGGCTATACAAGGCTAGGTGAAGGCTATACCTTGGCATCAGGTCACATGACAATGGTCTGCAGTGTGACTCATGGGTGTAGTGTCTGGATTGACCCACACAGGTGGGTATTGTATTCACCATCCAGTCACCTGGGTAACAATTGTGTGTGGCCATTGCTGTTCAATGCTTGCCATGCATGTGTTCTTTAGTCCATGACATGGACGCTGTTTGTGATATGAACACTTCCCACATGCATGTACAGTGACATGTGGAACTGTACCTGGGGTGTCTGGCCCATGTTGTGTACACAGATTGTTATATTCAGATGTGCCTGTCTTGAACTCATGTGCTGGAAACAGATAATGGATAGCAGGTTGACCCTGCACCTACATTGATAACATGATACAGGTATTCCCTGGTGTCAGTGGCATTTGTCCATACAGGGCATGTGTATAAGGCATGATATGTCCTTTGTGGGTAACATTTGATGGCACCACAGGTGTTGCAGGCGTGCATTGGGGAGCATAGTGAAGGCGCACTGTCTGCATGTACGTGCATATTTTACTGATGGACAGGGTGCCATGCCCTCTGTTGTCCACTGCTATCACACCATGGTTACTATCTGTGGGCAATATGCAGGGTACAAGTAAAGCAAAAATAACTGAAGAGTGCACCATGCGCTGTATATTCAATGACGACCCAAATAGTCCATGAAATAATCCATAAAAACCAACATTTAATGCTAACTCTCTTTAAAACAATGTGAGCGTGAGCTTTAAATAAAACCCAAATAAATCAATAGGTGTGGGTGTTGGGTACAAACAACACAACAGATGCAGGGTACTCCCAACATAGCAGTTGTTGCCTAGCCAAGTGTGTTTATGCATGAGACATGGGGTGAGAGTCTTCTCTGTGTAATACAAGCATTGCTAACATTGTTCGCCAGGCCTTGATGTCACATGTAGGGGTATGGATTGCCAACCCAGCTTTTCAGCTATTTCACATCTGTTATCATTGTAAGGTGGACATTGTGACATATAATAGGGCCACCATATAAGAAATTTGCAAAACCCGCTTCACAATGAGTCCAGTTGTTACACACTCACAGCTACCCCCACACAGTATACGAACGACAAACACACACACACACACACACACACACACACACACACACACACACACACACACACACACACAGACACACACCTGCCATGTCTGGGATTATAACTCCTATCTACCTACTTTATAACACTACAACATTATACTGCCAAAGAAGGGCATTTGAATTGTAGTGAGTGTGACTAGCCTAAAAAGCATTGCTCCCTACACAGACATAGAAACACATGCACAAACATCCACACCATGTGTGGGAATAGAGCCCCTACCAATGCACTATATCACAGTACAGCATTACGCTGTTATAGGATGCACCACAGAGATTACTGGAATACTCCTTCCCCAAAGGTGTATTTCACAGTGAATGACATCAGCAGGCTTGCAAAAGGAGGGCATTTGAAATGTAGTGAGTGTGACTAGCCTAAAAAGCATTGCTTCCTACACAGACATAGAAACACACACACAAACATCTACACTTGCTATGTGTGGGAATAGAACCCCTACCAAAGTACTACATCACACTACAGCATTACACTGTTATAGGATGCACCACAGAGATTACTGGGCTACACTTTTCCCAAAGATGTATTTTGCAGTGAATGACATCAGCAGCCTTGCCAAAGTGGGGCATTTGAATTGTAGTGTGTGTGACTAGCCTAAAAAGCATTGCTCCCTACACAGACATAGACAAACACACAATCATACAGTTGGCATGTCTGGGATTAGAATTCCTACCTAACTAGTTTATCACACTACAGTGTTACACAGCTACAGGACACACCATGGAGATTACTGGGCTACACCTTTCCCATAGGTGTATTTCACAGTGAATGACATCAGCAGCCTTGCCACAGTAGGGCATTTGAATTGTAATGAGTGTGACTAGCCTAAAAAGCATTGCTCCCTACACAGACAGAGACACACTCACACACACACACACACACACACACACACACACACACACACACACACACACACACACACACACACACACACACACACACACACACACACACACACACACACACACACACACACACACACACACACACACACACACAGTTGTCAGGTTTGGGATTAGAACTCCTACCCAACTAGTTTATCACACTACAGCATGACACAGTTATAGGAAGTGACACAGAGATTACTGGGCTGCACCTTTTCCAAAGGTGTATTTCGCAGCGAATGACATTAGTAGGCTTGCCAAAGTAGGGCATTTGAATTGTAGTGAGTGTGACTAGCCTAAAAAACATTGCTCTCTACACAGACGCACACACTCAAACACAGTTGTCATGTCTAGGATTAGAACTCCTACCTAACTAGTTTATCACACTACAGCATTATGCAGTTTTAGGACACACCACAGCGATTATTGGACTACTCCATTCCCAAAGGTGTATTTCAAAGTGGATGACATCAGCAGGCTTGCCATAGTAGGGTTATGGGGAAGGCAGTGTGTGTGCATGGGCCATAACCCATTCATCTAGAGGCTGACACACCATATGCAGGCACACACAGGGTTATATTCCACAGGTACTTGTATACAGCTACTAGATGACTACTGCCTTGTACAGTCATGTTGCACAGCTAGCACTTGCACCACATAGTCTGTAATGCTGATGGATACCAGTGGCTAATTTCTACAGTGAGTGACATTTACACATCATATGGTTGCAGCCATTTGGCTGTACGCTGGGTGGGACAGACCTTATGATGGATTGCTCTTTGTCACAGTCACTCTCTTCCACACATCTCTGTATGTCTACTTTTGGTATATTATAGTGTGTTGTCCTTGGATATATATCTGTATTCCTATCCAATGTGTGTGCAAAGCATGCCTGGTGCATACTGAGGAGTGTATGCACTAACATCTGTAACTGTCAGATATGTATGGTCGACTGTTGTTTGCAAACATGGGCTTCATTTGTTTGTGTGAGCATGCCCAGTATGACTTTTCAGTATGTTGTTGTCTGACATTGCCTTCATTTCTTTAAGTGTGTGAGCATGCCCACTATGCCCTTCTGTATTGAATTTATGGATCCATTCCAGGTAGTTTGTACTCCAGTGCAGACCTTTGTGTTGTACACCTACAGATAGCAAACTGTTTCTGCAGGGTATCCATAGATCATTTGGCAATAAGGGGTCAAACGGTGCAAGGGATACTGTGTACTGTAGGTGATTGTGTCAGTGCTGCTTCTGCTACATGGTACTGATGTTAGCAGAGCTATACAGACATGTGTACTGTTATACTACACTGTGATGTTTTATATTCTCAAGTGCTATCAGGTGGACATTCTTGCTCACAGTGATGTCCTGGGGAACAAGGGTGAATGCAGCTGTGTCCAATATTGTGGGCAAATGCCTCCATATTCATGGAAAGTTATGCCATTCTGGAGGGGGAGCTGGAGACACTTGCTGCTGGGTCTGTGAATCCAGTTCAGCACCTTGCTACAGTGCTGGCAGAGGATCCCATACTTGTACATCCATTGACATGGATGACCTTATCTTGCTGTGGCAATGCCTCACAGCTGTACAGATTCACACTGGTTACCCATAGGCAGGGGCCATAAGTCAGGACATTACCCCTATTATGGTGTACAGTCAGGTTTGTAGCCACCCATTTATGTGTTTGCAGCCAGGGATAGTGTGTGCACATGGCTGTGTGTCTGACCTTGCACATTCCATGCTTCCCATGCTCCCACCCACCCTCTATTATTCTATCCTCTTCCATACAATATGCATACATTCTCTGATACTTTCCCTAACGTTATCACCTCATCAAAGCTGTGTTTAGTGTTGGTCCACAGTTCATGCAGTGGGACATGGTGGACGTGTTACTGTGGTTTGTTCACATGGCCTTGCATAAGGCCTATGTGGAGTGTGTTATGTTGTTATTTGGGTGTCCATGACATAACATGCATTGGCAGTACGTGTGAGACACAGGCCTTTGGCAGAGGCCTGTAGGCCATTTGGTGGTGATGCAGGCCAGCTGTGGCAGGCAATTGCATTCTGTCAGTCCTACAGTCCCATACCACCATTCATTATGTTCCCCTGGGGTGACAGGGTAGGTGTGCTAGGTGTTCATGCCAATACTTTCTATCAGCATTGATCAGGTGGTGTGGATGCTGGCAGGGTGCTACCTACAGCTAGGGACACACCTGCATGGGACACCTGCACTGCATGCTGCATTCTTTCACTATTGCCATATACAGGTGGGGCTCATATTGCACCCATTCCCAACAGCAGGGATACAACCAGAGAGGTACCTGTGGGTGGTGTTTGGGGGAGCTGGGTGCAGGTGTGCTATGGACACTATTCACATCTGACACACAAATATGCATAGGGCATTCCAGTTATGCTGGCATGTGCAGGTACATCAGCTGTTTCCCAATACATCAGTCCTATCACCTTTGTGATCTGCAAGTGTTCGGGCAGACGACACCGGTATTCGCTACTACAGACCCAGATAATGTGATGCATACATGTATGTACAATTCCAAGGGTGTGTCCATTTCACAGTTACACATTATATACTGTATGTCTGGGGTACTTTTCCCTGTGTACTGCTTGTATATCTAGCCCAACAGCCATGCCAATCTTTCAGATGGTGACACATATTGACACCATACATTTACAATGGCTTACTGCTAGCATGTGTTATACTGGTGAGAATTGTCTTTGGCACTGCAGTTGTGTGGACTTGGCCCTGTCATCAGCAGTAGTGGGCAATGGTCACCAGGTCACACCTCAACATGCATAAAAACTGGCCACTCTCACACAATGTGAAACACACACCAACCTATCACACACATACCTGCATATTGTACAAATGCTACAATCTATCCTGCTAGCTTGGCCACCTCTGGACATGTGTGCTCCACTGGTATTATACCTACAAATACATGTTTCTACATTTCTACATAGAATTGGGGGGGCACACCTGACTGTTACTACATGTCTACATATGATTGTGGGGGGGGGCACACCTGACTGTTACTACATTTCTACATAGGATTGGGGGACACAACTGATTGTCACTACTGTCTGCATAGGATATGGGTGGGCACACCTGACTGTTTCTACATTGCTACACAGGGTTGTGGGGGCACATCTGATGGTTACTACATGTCTACATAAGATTAGGGTGGCACACCTGACTGTTACTACATGTCTACATAGGATATGGGGGGGGGCACACATGACTGTTTCTACATGGCTATCAGGATTGGGTGGGGCACTTGTACATATTTTCTATCACTGTACTGGTATGTCAGGTAGTACTCCATTTCATTCTGTTTTCTAACCTATCATGCTGACTAGAGGCATAGCAGTGTACTACAGGTCTTAGGTATGATTGACCTACATATCAATTTCTGACTTCCTACCCTTCAGAACTAACATCCCACTGCCTGACCTGATGTAGTTTGTCTGTGTATGCTTGGGGGGGGGGATTACCCATAGGCATCATTCAGAGGCCTTGGCACAGCCTTTGTTTGTGTTTGTCTACACCTGTCCTGCTGGCTGAGACTGTTGTTGGATATGTGAACCTCCATGACTGGCATGTGTGTGTCATATGGACACACATGTGGCCCAGCGCATTTCCTGCAGTGGGTTTTGTCACCATGTGTAGTACTGGCTACTATGGTGACACCAGTATTTGTTACAGATCTCATGCTGCCACTATACATGTCTACTATCTTCTGGCATCCCATTCAGCCACCCGATTCCCTTGCATGCTCACATCCATACCACAGATACAGGTAACAACACATACTACTCCAATAAGCAATTGGTAAGGAGAGTGACTTACCTTGTGGGTGTGCCAGTATTGAGGATGGTGCTGGGGGCTGCTTATGTTGAATACACATAGTACACTCCCTATACATGGTTGAGCACAGGTAGTGTCATGTTTGGTATCCCTTTTACTGTTTGTGCGAGTCAGAGAGAGGTGTCATTCCCTGGGTCCCTACTATGTCAGTGTATGTGCTATGCGTTGCCTCTTTGCCAATGCCAGGGCATACTGGGCATGCCTCCATCTGCCCACTGGGGCAGGCTCAGGTCGTTCATCCTCCGAGTCACTCTGTGCCAATGCAGGCCCTGGCATTGGTGGGGGGCTGTGTGGCCCTGCCCCATGCTGATCCTGCTGCAGCTGTTTCTGCAGGATCATATTGTGTAGCATGGCACATATGATAACAATTTAGGTACATGTAGCTGGTGAGTACTGCAAGGCTCTACCAGATGTGTCCAGGCACCAGAACCATGACTTGAGCATCCCAAATACTCTCTCTATTATGATTCTGGTCTGTGCATGTGCCACATTATGGAGTTCTTGTTCGGGTGTTTGTGCATTTCTGATGGGTGTCATCAGCCATGGCTCCAATGCGTAACCAGCATACCCCACTAGGTGACAGTAAGGGATGTCCCCATTGGCAAATCTCTGGTACAGTTGTGTCAGATGCCAGATGTGGGAATCGTGATAGCTTCCAGGGCAGCCAGCACACACATTCATTATAATGCCCTGGGCATCGTACATGACCTGGTAGTTGATGAAGGGGTAGCCCTTGCAGTTGATGTAGACCCTACCCTGTTCACTGGGTGGTGCTTTAATGTGTATGTGCATGCAGTCTATAGCACCCACCACCTCAGGGTGTTCTACTATTTGGTGGAAGAGATGCATATTGCTGGCAAACACCTCACGGATGTTGAGGAAAAGGAACTGGTGGAATACCCTGGATGCTGATGCCTGTGAGATCCCCATGATATCCCCAGTTGGTCTTTGGAAGGTACCTGCGGCTAGTATTCCTAGGCCTACACATACCTTGGTATCCACTGGGATGGGTTCCCCTCTGTTAGTTCTGTGTGTTAGGCACAGCCAGCACAGCTCAACAATTTTCTGTAGGAGGTCCCTGTCTACCCTATAGAGCTATACTATTTCCAGCTCATGTAGCCCTCGTTAGGTTACCCTGGGTCTGTACACCCTTCTCCATCTCCTCACTGTGGGTTAGTCGACACCATTCTCATCCTCACCACCCTCAGCCTCTTCCACCTGTTGATATCTGATAGCTGCTGCAGCCCCTATCATTTTGTTGTTTTTGTGGTGTAGAGTATGTGGGAAAAAACAGAGGGAAAGGTCTTTGCATAGTTTATAGTAGTGTTCTGGACTGGGCTGGTCTGGCTGATTCTGATACATTTCACCTGCCAGCTATGCTAGTTCTCTTAGATTACCTTCCTACTGCTGTTTTCCTTTCCCATTGCCATCCTAATTAAGCCCGGGGGCACTCCGCACAAACACAGTGCTCAAATGTGCGCAGAGATGCTATTTCCTGGTTTACTTTTTATTTCCTTTAAAACCTGGTGCGTGGCACGCACACCCAGTTAGGCAATGTAAAGAGTGCTAGGCATTCTCAGACATACCCCCTTGCTTAGCTCTGCTAAGCTAAGGGCAAACCCAAGCCACAGGGCTCCAATAAGCTTACAGTATGCCTGACACACACCCATATAATGTCAGCTAACTCCTAGGCTTGCACCTTGCACCGAGCTATTCCTGCTCTTACACTGTTGGGTGCTAACTAGCATGCAGGGGAAATCTGGGATTCCGTATCATTCCCCTCATTTGCATAGGATTTCCTGCTGATGCATAGTTACAGGTCCCACACTGAGCCTCCCCCTTAGCAACCACAATTCACTAGCCATGTTGTCTTCTGCCTGCCATTGAGTATAATGGCAAAATTCTGAGTTTGGTTAGAATGCTTATTTTAGGGTTTTTTTTCTTAGTTTTCACCCGATCCCATTTGCACACCACTGCCCTATGCTTAAACAGCTGAGATCGGCTAAAAAAAAATAAAAGTTGACTTTCTTATTTTTGCAACTGTGTTCCATACCAATGGCCTTATACTTGGCCATTGGCATGCTTTCTACATACTATCCACCCTTTATTTGGAGCTGTCATGGCTCCGTTTTGTAGTTTGCAGAAATGTACTCCATTACTGGCGGAGTACATTTCTGCAGATTACACTAGTTCTGCATGGTTGGCTTCCAGTTTCCTGGATCGAAATTCACCTCATTTGCATAGTTTTCTCCTGCAAATGGGGTAATTTGCATACAGGGACTGAGTCTGTGCAGTACTAGTGCAGGAGCGCTTAAGCACGTCCCTATAGCTTATTCCTGGATTGCACAGCAGACATATTGCCTGCTGGAGCTCCTGCACTAGTCCTGCACACCATGCAGGGCTTGCTGAATCTGGATCACTGTATTCATAACAGCTAGCAAAATGAATTACTAATTACAAAATAATAACATTTAGTACGTAATATTCATAATAAACTACTGACAATTACAAATTTATCAGTTATGACCAGCAACTTAAAGCAACAAAAAGTTCATGAACCTAAGACAGTTCCTTATGAAAAAAATCACACTGAAAAATAAAAAAGACTGAAAGAAAAAAAAAAGCCAGAAAAGAAAAAAAATCTATCCTTAAGTAAAAACTGAAAAAACAAAGAATGGGGAAAAAAAGTAAATACATTTTAAAAAATTGTTGAAAGGAGATAAATCACAATTATCTTCAAGAAGTATGCAAAAGAAACAAAAATACAATTAATTAAAAAAAGAAAGAAAGAAAGAAAGAAAAGAAAAGACAGTAGCTCTAATTTCCTGCAGTGATAGACTTGACTATACTTCAGATAACCTGAATTTGACAGCAGTTCAGATGATATAGGAGGCAGACCGGAATGAGCAAGAAATTGCAAGATGGAGTCTTCTAATCTTAGTCTGAGAAGGTTGTTGCTGAGTACTTGCTTGAAATACACACTGTGTAGAATCCTTCCTGAGGACTGAAGGAGTTCACCAGAATTGTCTGCCTTCAAGGGACCAGTAGCCATTTAGGCGTTTTCTCTACTGGAAATTAGAAACTTAGTCCTTATATATACTTATTGTATGCTCTCCTTTGGGATATAGTTGGCATATGCAATGGGAAAAGTCAGGCTCTTAAAGAGAAGCCTTCCAGTTTTCCACCAAAGTTGACAGTACTATCTTGCTCCTTGATCCTTGCCCTAAGGAGGAAAGAATGACCCATAATATGAGTTGGGGAAACAAACAACCAGAGTGTGGAATAAGAGTGAGTTTCTGTGGCCAGTTGTCACAATGGGAGAAAAAAAGTAATTCAATATCTGTAACTATATAAACAATGCAGTGAAATAAAAATGATGCAATATATCTTTAAGAACGTAACTGGCAAGTGATGACTAAGTTACACAACAGTGAACTATGGAAAAAAAGACCAAACTACTTGAAGAAAATAAAGTATTAAATGCATACATTGTACTATAAATGAATAGTGTAGATATGGCATGTTATATAAACACAGAAAATTATATTTGGGTAGTGTTTTGTTGTGCTGTATATGACACTATTTCATATTTTGTGGCATTGCCCAAATATTCATTTATGTTGATTGGAGACTCCCTTGGGAACACGGATTGAACTTGGCTAGGCTTATAAGAGCCCTTGTGCCATTACCCTAGTAACCTGCTATGAACATATGGTCCTATGGCATAAGTGCATCTTGGTTGGTTTATGGGTGCTGTCCATGATATATTTAGTGCCATTCATATTTATATTGTATGCTTGTGTGTATACTTTGTGTCAGGAATGAAAATGTACTTTTTGCTGCATTTTCTGTTGTGGTTGGGCTTTTTGTATTGTACCAGGAGTGAATGTTTTGGTGACTTTTTTATCTTTTTGACTGGCTTTTATTTTGAAGTTCACTGTAGCATAGTTTTAGTCTATTTGCCACTTAGTTGAGTTCTTAACAGTAGCTATGGTATACTTACAATGATGTCACTATACCTTTTATTTCTGAATATGTGTAAAGAGATTATATGAAATGGACACATGTGAGAAGCTTGCCCACAGATTCCATGATTAGTAAAGCCTCATTGGACTTGCCATTTTGAAGACAAAGCACCTCCAGGGATCTACACTCTCCACCAAGGATTCTACATGGGGTTTGGAGATATACTTTCCAATCCTCTCTGTCTGAGTAAGATATGTACGCTCTACTTTGTTTCCTTTCTCATTGCTGGGCAGCTTTTAAAGCATCTGCCCTGCTAGTTGAACTTAAGTTATCTGGGTTGTAATCAGGGCTTTATCCCCGTATGTCAGCTGAAATCATTTTTGTTTTCCTTTTTTCTTAAAGTTTTCTACTTTTGCAGGTTTCTTGAAGTATAACATAGCCAAACGATTGCAAGTGAAACATAAATGAAGTCAGTTATTTTTAAAACATTTTTTGTTGTTCTTAACCTTACCATGTGTAGGAAGATGTTTATTTGGTTTTCTATTTTAATACTGATGAGGTAAATTGTTATTTTTCATTTTGTTCTTCTAGATCTTGAACAAAATAATATATACTATATTGGCTTGTACTAGAGCTATCTAGACTTTCTTGGGATTTTTCTTGTTTCTTTCATTGAGTCTGATCTTGTAGTTCCAGATTTTAGAAGTTTCTTCAGTCTTTTAGGCTAAATAACAAGCATGCTTACATTCTGAGATTTAAATTGCTTAGCTAATGGCTAGTAATTTCTTACATGTGCCAGTAGTGTGAAAATCTAATTCTCCTACTTCACTTCACAGGCCTTAAAGACACAGGCACATTTCTTTAGGCTCCTCTGAAAACATAATGTATTAAATGTATGACTCAAGCTCATATGAGATGGATTTTTATAAACTAGGAAAGTGAGGTTCCATTTTTATGAAATAATTCCCTCTTGACATTTTGGTTTGTTGGTACTTCATAGGCTATTGCTCCAAGAGGATCTTTACAAAGCCTTGCCATACATTCCCATGAAGCTTTTGGCACTTACATTTTAAGTAAGAATAATGAGCAGAGCATGCACATGTTGCCCCTTTTTATGAAGGACAAAAGTGCTAAACCAGGGCTGAATTTCTAGTTACCTATCCATTTGTAGTGATTTCATTTAAAAGGTGTAACAGAAGTATTTTGATTTTATGTGGAGAGGAGGTAATTAAAAAGAAGTGGTATTCTCTGTGATGCATATGTGTCCCTCCAATGTCTTTTATTTATGTTGCAAAACAGATTGAGATGTCTTTAGTTAGTGTTTATGCTACTGTTGGACTTGTGAATATGCAGTATGTCTGACCAGATATGGTTTGTTGAGGATATGTACACAAGACAGACATCACCTGTCAGTGGCCTGAGAAGATGGACACGGCTTTGAAATGGTTGCACATTTGTTTAATGATTTAGACCCTTGGTCTTCTTAGTATGAAAGTGGCATGAGCATTCAGGTTGTTTCAGATGTATAGACAGGTACACACCGAAGGGAGCAATATGCTCAATGATTGGCCTGATGAGTGCAGAATATAGAGGAATGATTCAGTCCATGGACCTGGACACCATACCTTAATATGCTGTGCAATAAACAAGGACTTTTTTTCAGCAGTGGATATATGTGATCAAAGGACAATTCATTGTCTACAAGGTTCCCATGTCTATAAGTACTGGATCAGTTTTTAAAGTTGTGCAGCCAGTGTGATAGTTGGAAGGGATTTCTTTCTTGACAATGAATAATATTATAGAATTCTTGGCATCTACACTGAATTCATGGTTTTGATACTAGCCAGTGGTTTGGGAAATGCCCTCTTGGCAGATTTTGCTATACTCTAGAGAGTCTACAATGGCACCAAGTTTACAGTCATCTGGAAACTTGGTGAGTCATGAACTCTTAACAGTAGCTTTGACTTCTAAAAAGTAAATGCCAAAGAAGAGTAGCACAAGGACTGAACCCTGAGGTACAACATTAATGGCCAATCTTATTCAGGAGGTGGAGTAGCCCTCCTTAATTTCCTCTGACTCTTTTTGAGCCAATTTGTCATCCAATGAATTGTATAGGGATTATCATTTAGCTAGGATAGTTTATCTACAATACCTGATGTGATGGTGTTGAATGCCTTTGTGAGGTCTAGATATGTGGTGTGCACTTACTTGCCCTCATCTGCTGCTTTAATAACCTTCTCAAATAAGTCAATCATCTTAAGTAGACAGGATCTTCCCTTGACAAATCCAAACTGCTTTGACTGAGAGTCTGTAGGTTACCTATTTATTATTAATTCCATGATGATCCCTTCCATAGCCTTACAGATGAGGCTGGTCAAACTTAAGGGATAATTTCCCATGTCCATTTATGCCCCATCTTTGTGAAAGTGGCTGACAGTTACTATTCTGCATTCTTCTGTCACAAGCCTTGCTTGGGTTCTACCATTAAATAGATGCTTTAGAGGGTCTGTTTGAAAGCTTCTCAGTATATTATCCTGCCCCATAACAGCAGTGTTCTTGGACTTCCATAGTGCCTTGATGACTTATTCTTGGGAGATTTGAGGGAGGATTATAGATGTAGTAGCAGATCTGGGAATGTAGGAGGGGTGAGGTAGCAGCATTGCTGGTTCAATTAGTTGCCTGCTCTGGTGTTATGTACCAGCACCCCACCCACTCAGCTCTTGAACTAAGCAAAAAAAAAGAGCAATAAGCCTTAAGGGACTGGCTTATTACAATTAGATCTATGCACTCCTCCCAGCAAAAAAAAAAAAAAAAAAAAATGCTCCTTCTACTAGCACACCAACCAGGTGGCCAGATGCATGCATACCCCCACCCCCTCCAGCCCCAGCCATTCAGGTCCAATTTCTATGCCTTGCCAACAACCCTCTTTTAAGAAATTTTATTTAAAAAATAAAGTTCTTCTTTTAAACCGTAGCAAACTGTTTGCTATAAATGTAGCAAACACTTGCTACAGTTTATACCCTGCCTGCACAGAGCACTACAGTGGCCAGGTTTTCATTTAATAAAATACTCTTAAACTGTAGCAAACTCTTTGCTGCAATGTAGCAAGCAGTTGTTACAGTTTAGACCACACACAGAGAGCTACAGTGCTCAGGTTTGACCACAAATGTAATATTGGCTTTTAAAAGCCAGTACTACATTAAAGACTAATCTTGATCAGCTGATTGCACCCCCGAACACTTTGCACCCAGGGGTTTTGCCTCTTATCACCCTGCCCTAGCTACTTTACTGGAGAGAAGGGTGTACATTTATCTGATGGTAGATTGGCTATATATCTTCTGGATCTGAGGTTGTGATATCATTTACTATTAGCTTTGCACAGTGCTGGGCATTGTTTCTGAGGTTTTTAACATAGCTAAGACTTGTATTTGTCTTTTGCCTAGGTGGCTAATTTTACATCATATATGACATTGCTTGACTTGATTGAAGTCTAGAGTACCCTATTAAGTTTATAAAGAATTTTTTTTTATTTTTGTATTTTGAGTGTTGCATTTATTTTATGTGCAATGAGTTTTATTTTCTTTTGTCATGGAGATTTTTTTTCTTTTGATATACTTGGGTTCCACCAATTTGGTTTTGTAGTAACTTCAGAGGGGACAAATGCATCTATACAGCTATTCACATATACATAGAATTTGACAGTAAAATATTCAGCATAAGCAGTGGGGTCACTGGGTTGGAAGGGGATATTGAACTTACCAGATCATCACTCAGTTTTAGTAGATTAGCCTTGGCACAATCACTGAATACCGAGGTATAGGAAGATGATTCTGGCTTCAGTCTTAAGATGAATGCAACTGGTTTGTCATTTAATTTGACCAGGGAGGGATTTACAACTGGTAGGGAGTTGTGCTGTATCATATTTGTGAGGAGCAAGTCCAGGATTTTATCAGCCTTGGACAGTGTGCAGATTAACTGATCCAGAGAATTTGTATTGATGCAGTCCAAAAATCTCAGGGCATGCATATTAGAGGATGTATATGTCTCCTATTTAATGGAGGGGTATTTGAAATTGTGTACAAGAATGGTGCTTGTCTTAATGCTTAGGAAGTCCACAGTAGTTATATAGGAGCTATGGGAACAGGGGGACATAGAGGGTGTCCTATAGCTAGCCATGATGTAAGAAGGGGCCTTATTAATTGTAGGTTGGACAGGGAGGAGTCTCAGATCATTATTTTGTCTAATTAGTTTGGAGGTAAAGTGGTTTTGCACAAATTTGGAGACACTGCTGCCTTTATTCCTTTAATTTAGTGCATTAGGCCTTGGCATGTAGTAGACATTGAAGCTTTGCACTGATGGAGGTGCTCTCAATGGTCTTGAACCAGGACAGTGTGATGATGCATATAGCAATTGTTTCCAGGATAAGAAGTGTCTGTAGGAGTGGAGATTTTTTTTTGTTAAGGCTCATAGCATCAAGCAGCAATACCTTTATGTTATCCAGATTTTGTTTGTTATGTTGGAAGTTTTTGAGGACTGAATTTGCATAAAAAAGGCACTGCATGTGCAGACAAATTTATGAGCCAATATATGAAAATCTTGGGGGATGAGTGCAGGCCATTACTTAACAAAGCAGTTAGGACTGCCTACCATGTCCTCCCAGGTGGACATATATTGTACTCCCTTTGAATGACCCCAGAAGCTAAAACCAATCATTGAAGTCAATAATCTTTTGTTTATATTGTGGCCTAATTCTTGGTGATGGTAAAATGTTGCTCAAGACTAAGTTCATACCCGCCCCAGACACATGTTCCTAGAGCTCTATGATGACTCTTTGTATAGTCCAGAGAGGTACATCTCAAGTCATTTACACTCAATGTGTACTATGACAGTGTCATATGTGTACTTGTTGTTCAAGGACTTGAGTGCCTACTTAATGTGACGAATCCTGGTACCTGATGGGCAACTAACCATGACTCTCTCCTAGCTCAGCCTGATGAGTGCTGCATCAGTGTGGCTAACAATGGAGTCACCTTTTGCTATGATGATATATTCTGTGGAGGCTTGCCTTATGCATCTTTGAATTGAGACACTGTGACTCTTAGATGAATGTATCAAGGTGGGTGCTGATTGTGTTACATGTTTGGGAAGTTGCTGAGGGTAGTTGTTTTTTAGGTTACATTTAGTAGGTCATTTTGGAGCCTATACATCTCAACACTATTCATTTTAGCCAAACATCTTGGGCTGCATTCCTTTCTGTCTAAGATTACTTTACAGTAGTCTTTCTGGAACTCATCTTCCTGTATTCTTGTTCCAGCTTCTGAAAGACTGAAATTCATTTCATCCAACCGTTTTTGATATTGCTTTGCAATGTCCAGTACTTGTCCTCTGATTTGTGAATTGTCTGTGGCTGTTGATTTATATTAATATTTATTTTTGAGACCCATTTCCCTGTGACCCTTGATCTTCATTCCCAGTGGGCCCAATTGTTCTTCCTCTTCTTTTAGCATCATAGGACACAATGAACAGGGTACAAGAGTCAGAGACTTTGACAGCACTATTTCAATGGACTAGAAAGTGCTTTTACAATGCTGTTAATGGCAAAGAAAGATATAACACAGCATCTGTGTAAGACAAAATCCACATATCGCTACATGATAATAAACATCAGGGAAAGTTATCTGGGTAAGAAGTGAATTGTCTTTTTCACATAGCTAACAGTTTATAGCAAGTAAATTTTTCTTTATTCTCTTCCAGTTTTTAAAGACCTTAAGCTTTCTTTTCCTAGCTGCTTGAGCAGGTAGGGCATTCCAATAAAGATGCATATTTTTTAATGTCTCTCCCTCATTTCATCCATTACATTTTTCCATTTCTTGAGAGAGAGAGAGAGAGAGAGAGAGAGAGAGAGAGAGATGTAATTACAACGTATTAAAATGAAGATGGAATACAATTCTCAGTATATCCGAGCAGGTTTCTGCTTGTTTGCACGTTGTGCAGCCCGGTGCACTACCGTGCAACTGTGTTTCAAAGCTGGACAGTTAAATTCAGCAAATTTTCCTTAAAACCCAGGCAGAAATATCCATTCTCTGAGCTCCTGCATGATTGTTTTAGAAAAAACACCCCTCATGACAACAGTCCTCAACCGAGCATTATATACAGTTGGACTACCCTTGTTTCTCCTGCTAACCTTGTTGAATTGGGTCTCTTCAGGTAGTGTAGTAATTGCCTCATGTACCCAGACAACCCTCTACTAACAACATACTCTAGTACATAGTGTGAGAGATGTATTTACACCAAGAATCTAGAATCCGTGCTCTCTCACTCAAAACAGTAACACGGAGAAGGTTGTCAACTCACCCACAACTACATATTCACATAGTACTACTACTCATACACATAGTATGCATCAAACATGTAAATCTGCATATACAGAGGTTCTCTCAAAAACTTACTAAAACATCAGAGACCTTCAAAGCACAAGTCTGCTACAGCCAACTCAGTTTACACAGCACCAGTGACACATAGCCACACGAGTGTCTCACCCACCAAGCCCGTAAAATGTAACACTAAAAAAACATGTTTTCTTGTCATTGGAGACTCAATAGTGAGACACATGGATGTCCTACTCACCAGGTTGGATGAGGAGAAATTCACAGTCAGCTGCCTGTCCAGTACCATGATTGCCCAAATCACACATGCACTCAGGTTTCTCATCAACAAGTACTGTTATGACTCTGTCATAGTTCATGTTGGTGTGAATGACCTCAGATGTACCTCACTGGATTATATGAAGGGAGACATGGTCGAGCTCTCTGAGTATGTTTCCCAGGCAGGTATGTCCCTAGACTTGAGCAGTATACTACCTTCACTTAGAATGATACCATAGTATAAACATAAATGATTGATTTCAATAATTGGCTTAGTTTTTGGTGTCATCCCAAGGGGATCCAGTTCCTGTCTGCCTGGGAAGCCACGGTTGACAAACATCTCTGCTTTGCCAGTGATGGTTTGCATAGGTTCATAGGTTCATAGGTAGGTACTAGGCTATTGGCCCTAGGGCCCATACAAGCCTAGCCAAAAAATGTACCCTGGCTTTCACCACCCAAGAAAATTATTTTCCTGTGCCCTATCGAGCAGAGCCACAAAAGTGATCCCCGGGGTGAATTTCCCATTTCCCATCCAATCATCAAGATTTTTCTTGGAGTGCTAATGAGGAGCTCTGTTTGACATAGATAGGCAGTCTGTTCCAGAGTATGGGAAGTCTCTGGAACAGGAATCTATCCCTCCAGCATGCTCTTTTTATTGTGGTGACAAGGTTTAGGTCCCCAGAGCATGTAGCTCAGAGGGATTGGGATTTCTTTAAGTGGAGCATGTCCAACAGCTCTGGGTTTGACATAGCTTTGTATGTTAGGCAGAGATCGCCCCTGACATCTGGCAACCCTAGGCTTTTGGCTGCTGGCAAAGGGTCTTGCCTCCCCCATAGTGACTTTTTAGGCAAAGTCTCGAAAACAACATTACCAATGTGAAATTAACCAATCAGAACAAAATAAAGGTCATGCTGCTAAATGCTACGAGCATAAACCAAAAACTGTACTCCCTGGAAGCACTTCTGTCACTAAAAGATGTAGATGTCTGTGCAGTCACAGAAACCTGGTTTAAGGTCTCAGATAGTAGCCTAACCCTGCAAGGCCACAATGCCTTCCACACCTGTAGACTAAAAAAGGAACATGTGAAAACCAAGGGATACTGTGTTTCAATCTATATTAGAGATAAATTCACCTCAAGTCTAGTTAGAAAGGACAACTCCGTGGAGCTACTCCAGGTCCAGGTTACAATGGGTAAGAACCCCATTCAAGTCCTAGCCAGTTGTAGATCCCCCTCCATGGGTCACAACAACCAAGAAGTCTACTTAACCAAACTGAAGACAATATAAATTTTACCAAACACACTGGTTATGGGGGATTTCAATTATCCCACCATCAACTGGGAAACCTACTCTAGCCCTAACTCACTAGTACAAATTTTCCTTGACTTTGTGAATTCAAATGCCGTGGAACAAATTGTCCATACCCTAACAAGAGGAACAAACATTCTAGATCTGGTCCTCATCAACATGTTAAACAGGCGCACTGCTGCAACTGTTGGACCCTCATTAGTTAACACTGACCACAAATCAGTCACCTTCGAAATGACACTAACACTAGAATTCACAAAGGGGGAAATCAGACTAAAAAACTTTACCAAGGCAAGCTATATCCTTCTAGGTGAAGGTATCAATGGATCCCAAGCCCAATCCCAAGTTGAAAGTAGTAACTATGCCAAAGCTTACACTAAAGCCATGTAAAATAATTTGCATATGCATATAAACTCAACTATAATAGACAGAATCAAAGCTAGATCCCCAACTAAAATCAAACTGCCATGGTGGACTTCCAGCATCAACAAACTATACAATAAATGCAAAATGTTGTTGTTCAAGAAAACAAAGACAAGGACCCAACAATGGAAAAGCACCCTTCTCAGCCTTAACAAGCAAATAAGACAACTTGTCAAATCATCCAAGAGCTCCTTTGAGAGAAACATAGCAAGTACTGCCAAGGATAACCATAAGGCCTTTTACAGCTATGTACGTAACCTAAATGGTAGGATCCAAGCATGTAAAGAAATGGTGGCCAACGGTATCACAGACACTGACCCTACAGAAATAGTGAACCTGCTAGTGGATAGGTTTGGTGAAAATTTCACTCAGCTCGTGCTATAGGACTGCAGGACTGCAGCCCCCCACCTGTAAAAATAATTGCAAGTCCCCAAACTCCACACATGCATGCTTAGTTCCTCACTGCTGTGTTAGGCAGTTCAGAGTCTCATAGGGAAATGGAGGATCATATCTGAAGTGCGTGTGTGAAATGCCCCAGTTGCTACATGGTAGTGGGTAGAGAATAAGGCTTGAACCCTGTACCTTGGGCCCAAGTGGCAAAAGCCTAAATTCCCTACCCACCACCATGTATGCAGCATTTGCAGATTTTTGCCTTGTATTTGTTCTGTTCTGTTCCTCATAAAATCTGTGGTTTCTGCATTTTTGCTACTTCACACAGACAGTAGTGCAGTGGTAGCATTGTTGCCTGACAGATAAAGGTTATCTGGTTTGATTCTTGGCTGGGGTGCCTTCTGTGTGGAGTCTGCATGTCCTCCCTGTGTTTGTGTGGGTTTGCTCTGGTGTCCTCAATGGACAGTTTTTCCTATTGTTTGGACTGTACTCCCCCATTATTGGCTTCATCCAGGTTTTTTGTGCCAAGGTTGAGAGCTATTGTGATAACTGAACTCACTAAATATGTTTGGGGGCTGTATTCCTCCATTATTGGTTTTGTTCAGGTGTTTTGTGCTAAGATGTTGACAGCTATTGTGAGAACTGAATTCACTAAATGGTAGCCATTTAAATTTCAGTCTTCCTTTCTTTTATAAAACAGATGATTTGGCATAGTGGTATATTGTTCTAACTGTTTTGCACAGGGTCCTGGGTTCAATACTTGGCAGTGAAATGTATGGTGGTAACACAGCATTTTATTCTAACAACTTTCCAACATTATACAAGCAATGTTTAAAATGTGTCCCTGTTGTTTGGTCTCCCCCCCCCTCCATAAATTTTGGATTTTTCCAGATTTCTTGTGCTGCAAAGTTCAGAGATGCAGCTGAGTGTCAAGTAGATTTTCCAAGAAGCTGAGAGATGCAGGGGAACAAAAGTTTAGTGCTGCTTATGCTAAGTCTGCATGCGTTGTTAATATCACAATAGATAATGTACTTGCTTTTGATGCAGAAGGCTGAGGGGTCTACTCCCACAGTAGGTAGATGCATTGCTGATACTGTACTGTATTGTAAAGGGGTGGATGCTGCAGTCCTTTTTGGTGAAGATACCTAGTAACTATGAACCTGTTATCAGTTTGCCATCCATTCCCTATTGCAATATTATTAGCTTATCGTTTTTGTAATGCAACTTGGGCAATTTATTCCTCAAGGGCAACAGGCACTTTATTTGTAAATGAAACAATGAAATATAAAGTTGTTTGCTAGCAGCAACCTCTTCATTAGTTACAGATTTCTTTAATGTGGAATTATTTAAATGACTTTTACTTCTTCAGAGATTGTACACATTTACTGATACTGGTGGACTATTGAAGTTTGAGTAGACTTTTATGATAGAAATGTTCTGAATTGGGCAGTTGTGTCATTATTGGTGCATGCATTTTGTTTCATTGTTTACTGGAAAAATGTTCTGAATTGGGCAATTTTGTCATTATTGGTGCTTGCATTTTGTTTCATTGTTTACTGGAAAAATGTTCAAAACAAATTTAAAATGCCCTCTAACAACTGTACTATATTGTACAAGGAATATAATTTAATACAATCAGGAAGGTGTATCAAAGACCATGTGCATGTTTCGTGTGCAAGGGGCCTATGATTTGAAAATAGCCCAAAGTTAATATTTATCTACCACTAGCAAAATGCATTTTCTTTGAATCTGGGTTTCAGTGCTGTTTCAATGAATGTGAGTTTCAAGGACAGAGAAGTTTTAATACTAAATCTGTTTTCATTGTGAGATTGCATTGCTTTATTTAGCAGATGTCAGTGTTTGTGCTGTAAAATACAAAATAAAACTCAAATGAAGTCCAAATCATCGTAGAAGTAAAGCAGTATGCACATTAGTGTTTATGTTAAATGGGGTGAAATAGCCAAGTAATGGTTCATTGGAATGGCTGCAGGGGGGAGGCTCCATTCGACCATGATTTTGTGAAGGGGAAGGGTGGCAAACTCAAAGACAGCCCCAGCTGAACTATACCTCTCAACTGTCCAGATTTTCACAGAATGAATAGATTTTTGCTTCTTATTTTGGTTTGTTCCTCATAAAATGTGTGGTTTTCTGGTGAATAATTTAGGAATTAAGTGACTAAATAATGGCAGACACTGAGTTTCAGACTTCATAACCTTCAGAAAAATGCATGCTAAAGCAAGACCTGTTATTCTATTAATTGTCTCAGTTTATACAATTTAAAGTACTGTTTATATGTTCCCCAGTATATTTGGCCTTGTCCAGATTTCCTGCATTAACAGGTTGAGAGGTACGTGCAAATAAATTGCTTTATAAAATTAGGCATATCCAAACCTCTCAACTGTCCCCGATTTTGACTCAAAATGTTGCTCTTCCCCTAATAATCCCGCTGAAAAAATGGCAATTTTGGAAGAAAACGTGGAGGGCTTACAATTAAGAAATAACTGTAATAATCAGAGTTAAAGATTACTTTTATTTCAGAAATGCATGTAGATTCTTTTACTTTGTCAGCTGCTGAAGTCATCAGTACTAATATTAAAAAAGAGTCACTTCTTTGACAGGTCCCAGCTGTATTGTGTGGCTATTTTATATTTTTGCATCACATTTTTGGTCCATTTTTCATAAAATTGTGTTTTTTTGGCTAATTAGTGTTAAATAATTAAAAACTGAAGTTAGAAAATAATGGCAGACATTTGAGTTTCAGATTTTGTACCTTTCAGAAAATTCATACTAATGCAAGACTTACTATTCTATTATCTTTCTAAGTTTATAAGAGCAATAATTAAGAATTGTCCTTATTTTTGGGCCTTTGTCCCACTTCTATGTATGGCTCTGTCCATATTTCTTGTTCTGAAGTTGAGAAGTATGACAAATGTGTTAGGGCCATCACAGTCAGCCAGTGATATTTCAAATTGTGACATACTTGTTGTACCCCACTCCCCCATGTAGTGACTCTGGATGTGTCCAAGCAAGGCAAGGGGCAGGTATGCAGCGTAAATGTGCAGAGTATCCCCCCATCCAAGGTAGACAAAAGTGCTACTTTTATTCTGTTCTTTATTTTGCAGAATGTTCTGGTTTCTGTCATATTTTTATACTGCTGATTTATGCTTATTATTACGCAGAGAGTGCCTGTTGCTCTGTGTTTAAGTAGCAATGCTTTAATGACCATCAGGTAAGCTTGTCTGAGATTGTAAGATGCAAGTAAGCTTTAATAAGTATACTGTTAAAGAACTGCTAACATTGAAAGCCTTTCTGTTGTTGCCATTCAGAGAATACTTACATAACTAGATAATGTAAGTAGAAGAGAACATTTGAGAAGGCCAATCAGCTTAGTTTCAGCTACTCCTTTCTCTCTTTCCACTAAAAAAAAAAAAAAAAAAAATGTATCTGCTTTTACTGTATTTGTGTTTTTTTCCTACTTTATTTTGCTTTTGCATCATCTTAAAAGTACTCAGTTGTATTTATTACTGCTTGGTGTAACTTATTCTAAGCCTTTTAGTTTAAGCACTTGGGCTTTAGACCAGTTGTTTTACATTAGGAAGGTTTGTGGGCTGCACTGTGGTGGCAGGACAGGTAGCTTACATCCTTCTAAGTTGGGAACTGCTGATTGAGGGCTCAGTGTCTGTTATTCTAAAAGTGTATTAGTTCTGGTTTAAGCACCAGGGCTTCAGGACAGTTATTTTACATTAAGAAGGTTCATGGTCTGCACTCTTGTGGGAGAAGAGGCTGGACTCTGCCCTTCTGAGCTGGGAATTTCTGGTTAAAGGCTTATAGTGCCTGTATATTTGAATGATTTCTTACTGTAATTGGTATACCTTGTTTGCTGTAGCATAGACTAGATCCAGGCCTGCTGAATCTAGTTTTGTTTGTATGCTTGTTATTTCCCTGAAAAGCTAATTCCACCTAAAACGCGGCTTTTTAGCACTTCTGTGGATCCCTAGTGATATCTGCATTGCTTACTGCACTTATTTCCTTGTTTCACTTGAAAGAAAGTTACTGTTTGTCATTTTTGCATTTAAGTTACCTGTCACTTGCTCACTAAAGCAATTATATAAGTCAGCACTAAAAAATTAAAAGCACTACACCCTCACAAACTCCCCCTGGAGTACCTTGCTCCCCAATGGCCATTTTTTTCAATTATAAAGAAATTCCCAATACTATTCTAGCATGTCCAAAGGTCAGTTGTCAATCTCCTCTCCAGTCCAGCTGGTGAATCTGGGAATCTTGAGGCAATGTTACAACTGCCTCATGTACACAGACAACCCTCTCCTCCTCCCAACAAATTCCAACACATGTGAGAGATGCAACCATATAGCCAAACTGGAGGCTAAGCTCTCTCAACTCAGTACTGGCGTAACCAGTCAGGAGGAGAAGGAAACCACACTCACTACAATTCCAGTCTCACATAGACCTACCATGACAGCAAACCAAACACATAAACACAAAAACATACTTGGAGGCTCTAAATAAAAATCTGCCTAAGCAGCAGAGACCTCCAAAGCAGACACCCAAGCAACCGCTACCACAAAACAAAACACGTGCAACACATAGCTCACAAAGCCAGTGTGCCGAACAGTCATAGCCCTTAAGGCTAAACAACACACCTGATACACTTGTAATAGGTGACTCTATCATCAGGCACACTGACGTCCCACTCACCAGGCTGAACAAGGAGAAGGTCACGGTGAGCTGCCTGTTGGGCTCTAGGATCCGCCACATAACACAAGCACTCAGGTCACTCCAAGGAAAGTACAAATATGACTCAGTCATTGTCCATGCTAGTGTGAATGACCTGAGACGTACCTCCCTGGACTACATGAAAAGAGACATAGAGGAGCTCTCTGAGCATGTAGCCCAGGCCGGTATGACCCTGACCTTGAGTAGCATCTTACCCTCACCAAGAATGATTCCACAGTATGAAGACAAGATTATCAATTTCAACAATTGGCTTAAGTATTGGTGTCATTCAAAAAGGATCCAATGCCTGTCAGTCTGGGATGACATGCTCGACAAGCCACGATGCTTCGCTAGGGACGGCTTGCACCTGTCACCCCTGGGCTTTTGGATATTGGCACAGGCTCTTGCTACCCCCATAGTGCCTTTTTTAGGCAAGGCTCAAAAGACAAACCCACCTCCATAGGTATCACAATGGATAAGAAGCTAAGAGTAATGCTACTCAACGCCAGGAGTCTAAACCTCAAGATGCACACACTCGAAACTCTCCTTAGCATGGAGAACATCGATATCTTTGCAGTAACAGAAACCTGGTTTAAGGCTCTCGAGAGCACCCCAGCACTACCAGGTTATACCTCATACCATGCTTTTCGGCCCCAAAACTTGGACCGAACCACAAAAGGAGGGGGAGTATCAATATTTGTCAAAGATACCCACACCTCCAGGTTGGTGGCACAGCACGAAGCATCAGAGACTACCCATGTGCAACTAACAGTGGGTAAAACTGCCTTCCAGTTTATAGCCTGCTACAGACCACCCTCCCAAACCCAGGAACCCCACTCGGCCTTCCTGAGAACACTGGAAAATATGAAGGTCTCTCCAAACACCATTATAGTGGGTGACTTCAACTACCCAACCATAGACTGGGAGCATTACTCTAGCTCCAACACCCTAGCCCAAAGGTTCCTAGAATTTATAAACTCAAATGCTATGGAACAACTTGTTACCACTCCCACAAGAGGGGAAAACATACTGGACTTGATCATCACCAACATGGGGACTCTATGCTCCAGACCAGAAGTGTATCCCACTGGTAAGATCAGACCATAAACTAATCTCACTAGATATTCACATCCCGACCCCATGCCCAGAAAACCACAGTGAAAAACTTCTCTAAAGCAAATTTCACACTCCTCAAAACCAACATGGGGACTCTATGCTCCAGACCAGAAGTGTATCCCTCACTGGTAAGATCAGACCATAAACTAATCTCACTGGATATTCACATCCCAACCCCACCCCATGCCCAGAAAACCACAGTGAAAAACTTCTCTAAAGCAAATTTCACACACCTCAAAACCAAGGTGGAATCCTTCAAAGCCCCCGGGCCTGTGGATAATACGTCCCAGACCGCAAAATCCTTTATAAACGCATTCTATGAACACCTTCAGGAATGCATGGATCATGCAATCCCAAATAAAACCAAGACCCAATCCTCCAAAGGCAGATGTCCTGTCTGGTGGACCCCAGCCATAAACAAACTATACAATAGAAGGAGGAAGCTACTACATGATAGAGCAAAATCCCAAAAAGGGAAGGCATCTCTGATCAGTATTAGCAAAAACTACGGCACTCATAAAATCGTCTAAGGCCAGCTTCGAGAGAAAAATTGCACAGGACACTAAGGATAATCACAAGGCTTTCTTTAGTTATGTTAGGAACCTGGGTGGGAATTCCCAGATATGCTCAGAATTAGTCCAAAATGACAAAAAATACACCAAACCCACAGACATTGTCAACATCCTAGCTGACAGGTTCAGCGCAAACTTCTTCCCCCCCCTCCCCACCAAAAGGGCTAATATCTATCCCAGCAGAGTGCTGGCCCCCTGCCCTCTCAGGTCCTCAGTTAAGAGCTGCCCTCTCCAACGCAAGAAACACAGCATCAATGGGACCAGATGGTGTCCCGGCTGCGCCCTACATGAACTCCAAGAAGAGCTAAACCCAAACCTAAAACTACTGTTCAATCTCAGCCTTACTACAGGATATGTACCCAAAGAGTGGTGTACAGCAACAGTGGTTCCTCTCCACAAAGGTGGTGCCTCAACGGATCCTGGAAACTATCGCCCCATAAGTCTCACTAGCTTGGTCTGCAAAGCTATGGAAAGGATCATCATGGACCTTATAAATAAAGATATTGGGGACCTGCAGACACTGGATCCTACCCAGTTCAGCTTTGATAAGGGCAGATCCTGCCTCTTGAACCTGGTCGATTTCTTTGAAACAGTCACCGAGGCCATTGACAAGGGGAAGGTGGTCCACACAGCCTACCTGGACCTCGCAAAAGCCTTTGATATAATACCCCACTCGGGCATTATAGATAAGCTCACCAGCTTAAATATAAACCCCTATGTCAGTAGATGGGTTGCAAACTGGCTCAAGGACAGAACCCACATGGTTAGAATAGCTGGAGCCATGTCAGACTCCAAACCAGTTACAAGTGGCATCCCACAAGGCTCAGTCCTGGGACCTCTCTTGTTCGGTATATATTTCTCGGAGGTACAGGCCAACATGGAAGGACTGTGGCTGACCAAGTTCGCAGATGACTGCAAACTGGGTGCCATAATAGACTCTCCAGCCAACACAAGCATCCTCCAAAAGGGCCTCATAGGAACAGACAACTGGTGCCAGAGCCATGGCCTCAAGCTAAATGCCAAAAAGTGTATAGTCATCCCATTTGGCAAAAACAAAGTGCCCACAAATTACCACATAGGTGGTAATCCATTAAGTACAGAAGAAGTAATTAGGGACCTGGGGACCCAAGTTAATAGCAATCTCTCATTTGACAACCACATGGCCAAAGTGGTTAGAAAAACATTTTATATAGCCCACCTAATCATGAAAGGATTCACATCTAGAACAGGGAGGTCATCGTGCCTCTTTACTCATCCCTCATCAGGCCCATAATAGAGTACAATGCGCTTTTGGGATGTACCTTACCAGACACCTGCAGCAACTGGAAAGACCCCAAAAGTACCTCACCAAGAGGATCAAGGGGCTCAAACAGATGCCATATGCTGCCCGGTTAAAGAAACTCCAGCTCTACTCAGTGGCATACCGCCTGCTCAGAGGCAATCTGTGCCTGACGTATAAAGCCATGTCCAACCCGGAATTAATGGACATGCTGCACCTCAGAAAATCCAAATCCCATCGAGCTACGCGCTCGAGGGACTTGAACCTCAGCACAGAAATAAATAGGACATGCTGGAGGGACAGATTCATAACCCAGAGGCTCCCTTCACTCTGGAATAAAATCCCAGTCCAGGTTAGGCAGAGTCCCTCATTGACTCTCTTCAAGAGGAATCTTGATGAGTGGATGGGAGATCATAGGTTTACCCTGGGTATCACTTCTGTGTCACTGTTAGACAGAGGCACAGTATAATAACCTTGAAAAAGGGCATAGCAAAATTAATTTAATATGGGTGGCGAAAGCCATACACACTCTGGCTAGGCTTATAAATGCCCTAGGGCAGATAGCCTAATATGAACCTATGCACCTATGTATAAGCTTTGGTTATTAAAATGCATATGACAGCATTTGTAATAAAGGACAGGATTACATTATTTTAAGAAGCTCATTACATTTGTTGGAGACTTGCAGTAATCTTTGCCGGCTTTACCTGTAAACCAAACAGAATGCCAATCTATTATGTGTGGTTCATTACCTGTACAGTAATCCTTTAAGCAATGTATCTTGAGCTTTTTTCTTGTTTGCTTTTCATTTTTTACTTTAATCGTGTTTTCCCCATGAAACAAGTATATAGTTGTCAGGCAGCAGGTCTTTTTTGGATAAGAAACATTTTTACAAGTGGGGGTATCACAGAGATTGCTACTTTCAGCATGTTACTTGATACTTTAATAAAGCTGAATATAAATTATAATTAGAACTGCAGTGCAAGGAGAAGTGGTTGAGTGCTGCTTGTTTTTCTTATACTTGATTTACTTGATTTTGACTGGCATTCCTGTAATGTATTTAAAAAGTAATTTATTTTTTCATGCCTCACAACCTTTTTGTTTCCATCTAGATATTAAGTGAGCTGTCATGCAGCTAATGCATTGAAATATTTTTTTCTTCTACACTTAATTTTGCCTTGATTAGACTCTCATAATGACGGTTTGGCACCTAGGGCAGCTTATTTAATTAAAGTTACAGTTTTTGTGGTTTTGAGCATAGCTCCTCCCCATTCTAGTTGGCCATACCCCTTCCCATTGACCCCATCCATTCACCTGTTTCCTGCAGTCCCCCTTTGATTTGAAGTCACCAGCCACCACTGCCCTTATCATAGCTCTCAATCTTCCATCGCCAAAATGAGGAACACTCGCCTTCATAATGTGGAACAAATTGGCAAAATGTGGAACACATACTAATGGCTTACTAACAACTTCAACTAGAAAGGTCATGGGATGGTTAAACTATGCTGGTTTTACTTATAAAGAAGATCCTTTAATGAATGAATATGATTAATTTCAATTTACCATGGATTTCACTTAAAAATAATTCCTAACACTGAATGTGTGACACTCTTTCAATGTGGAACATGAACTTTTTAATAACCCAAATGAGGTAAGTTCCTTGTAATGAGGTACACTTGAAAGGTACAGCCCTTATCCCCTCTTAACTTACAACAAACTCTCCTCCCAACTTACATATCTGAAGAGCAGATCCTCAAAACCGTGTCCAAGGCAAAGAACACAGCCTATATGGGACCAGATGACATCCCAGGCTGTCTTCTAAACAGGCTAAAACATGAACTAGCATCACCACTAAGTACCCTTTTCAAGCATAGCCTAACCATAAGGTTTGCTCCTGTGGAACAGAGAACAGCTACAGTTATTCCCCTCCACAAAGGTGGCCTAGCAACAGACCCAGGGAATTACAGATCCATAAGCCTGACCAGCTTCATCTGTAAGGCAATGGAATGTATCATTATGGACCTCATAAATAAGGGCATAGGCAACCTCCAAACCCTGGAACTTACCCAATTTGGATTCATGAAGGGCAGATCCTGCCAGTTAAATTGGTGGATTTCTTTGAAAGTGTGCCCAAGGACACTGATGAGGGCAAATCTGTACACACAGCATACCTCGACTTGTTGAAGGCTTTTGACACAATCCCACATTCAGGCATTACTGATAAACTTAGAAAACAGAATGTAAACCCCTTCGTTGTAAGATGGGTTGCCAACTGGCTCACAAACCGGACACACGCTATCAAAGTGGATGACTTGACATCAGCCAGCAGATCTGTTACCAGCAGGTGCCACAGGGGGTCAGTGCTGGGCTCCCTACTATATGGTATATACTTCTCAGAAGTTCAGATCAAAACTAAAGGGTTGTGACTGACCAAGTTTGTAGATGACTGCAAACTAGGTGCAATCATTGAATCCCCAAATGATGCCAGTATACTCCAGGATGGTCTCACACAGAACAATGACTGGTGTATTACTCATGGTCTCAAACTGAATAAAAAGAAATGCATCAACATTCCCTTTGGTACAAACAATGTCCCTTCACACTATCAGATCAATAACAATACCCTAAGTACCCATGAAGTGGTAAGGGACCTGGGATCACAGGTTGACCGCAACCTTAACTTTGACCACTATGTATCCACCATAAGGAAAGCTTTCCACATAGCTCACTTGATTAGTAAAGGCATTGCCTCAAAAGCAAAATAAGTTATAAACCGCTATACTCGGCACTTAACCCGACCATAATTGAGTATAACGCCCCATTCGGTATGTACCATACTAAGCATCTACAGCAATTAGGGAAAACTCAGAGGTTTCTAACAAAGATGATCAAGGGCCTCCAGCATATGCCCTACACAGGCCAACTAAAATCCCTGTCACTAGACTCCGTATTGTATAGACTTCTTAGGGTAGACTTATGCCTGGCCTGCAAAGCAACCCAAGTCCCAAATCTAATGAACTTACTGCATATCCATAAATCAAATGGTTCTAGGGCTACCAATTCCAGGGACTTAAATATGGCCTGCGACTTACATAGGACATGCTGGAGGGACAGATTTATCTCCCAGTGACTGCAACTTCTTTAGAACACCTCTGTGACACTCTTCAAGAGGAACCTGGATGAGTGGATGGGGTGCTGTAAATTCTTACTGGCAATAGTACTCACAACCCTCTTAGACATGGGCAGTCATCACTAAATGCAATCTAGGGTATTGACTAGTACCTCTATGATATCACATTGGGTTGAAACTGCTAGGCTTAAAATGACCTAGCCCTTGATATTCTAGTAATCTCCTATGATCCTATATCACATGATGTGAAAGTAAACTGGTCCTGGACATTCCAGAAAAGACATAACTAGACTGGTAGATCCAGGACATAGCAACTCTCATTAAGTCAAATGAGCAGTAGAAACCCACTTTAAATAAAGGCTGCTTAATAAAGGTCAGACATGTTCATGACTGGCCTTCTCAAGGCACAATGGAGGCATCACATTGGCTATATCATAAGGTCTCTGCCCAAGTACTAAGGATCAAATTGATATCTGGTCACTGTCTGTATAGAAATTGCATTTTGTCTGGGTACTCTGGTTTCCACACTGCTTTTTCAAAAACATACTGGTTGAGTGCCTATATCAAACCTGTGTCCCTGTGGCCCATGTAATATCTGAAAATCTTTCAATAAGGACCAAGTGTCTTATATTGCTAACAGATAACTTAGATAAATGAATAATCTAATACATAAATTATAGATAATAGGAAGATAAATAAAATGTTCATTTGGATCAGTATTTTGCCCCCACTTAAGAAGGAAAACAAACAAATACACTAGCTAGCAAACAAATGAGTAAGCAAACTAACAAACATAAAAACAAATAAATAAATCCTAAAAGAGTTTTGCTAATCTAGACAATCCTATTGGCAATGAATTATAGAACATTTTCATATTTTGGGGTTAAAAAGCCATCTGATTCAACAGATAGACTGAACTGCACAGTTTCAATGTTTCAATGCAACATGGATGGATGGCTTGCACAAATGTTCATATGTTAAGTTGAATAATGGGTGCTTAGAAAGTTTTCCATGGGAATGGGCAACTTTATGCAAGCATGCTCCAACCTCTTGCCCAGTTTTCTCGTCTCATTCAGATCCCAATGAAATTATTGCTATGGAGACAAGATAGGTATGGGATTTAAACTAATTGGGCAACATGATCAAGAGCACCAGTGTTGACATGATTATAAACTACATAGAATGCTTTGATATCAATGACACGGGTGTCTGGTAAGTTCTTATCCAATAAGGAAATCATGGCACAGTTTCACAGGTCCTTAAATCCCTGTATTTAACCTGGTCAATATCAGGTCAGCATGCTGTGAGGAGTCCAAGGGTAAAATTTATCAGGCATAAGTCAGACCATGACTCAAGATGCCCAGTAGTTTGAATATCAAGAGCAATGAGTGACCGTTAAAATGTGTATCATAGGAAACATATAGTATGAAAAAGAGCTCCCTGAAAGGTGGAGCATTTTCATACCAATTTGAAAGACTATTCCTGCAAATGAGTTGATAAAGTCAGCCAAAAATAACCAAACAGATAACATATCAAACAAGAAATTCTCAAATACCTCCATGTTACATTCAAAAGAAATCAAAGCCTGATCTTATACATATGACTATGATATCACTACGTATTTTCCACAAAAATCACTACATAACAGGATAACCTCCTAAAACTGGTGCCACTGAATGAGGACTGAAATTTGTATCTAGACAGGTCTGATTAATGAAATCAAGTCATCTTTCTACAGCAAATATGAAATAAGAATGAGCAAAGTATATTATGTCCCCCATTAATCAGCAGTTCACAAGTAAAACCAAGAGACAGCAGATCCTATCAGATGATGACTAATGGTAAAATTGCTCCCTAGGTATTCTTTGAAGCTAAGGAGGGCCAAAACCATAGCAAGATTTCATCCATTTCACTCTTGGATACAGATTATCTACTGCAGTCTAGCTACGTCCATCATAAGCAGTGCAGGAAAATTCCAAGACCTATACAATCCCTATGCTGGGCCACATGCAGATACACACACACATAGTAGTCACCAGGACAGGCTAGTAATCCCTTTCAGTACTATATCCCTTTCCTGTACCTTGTAGTTGATAATTGCAATAGCTTAAACCAGTCTACCATACTACATTTACCAGTTGCCATTAAACTTTTAGATGTTAGCAAATTTAAAAAAAAATGCAAAACAGTTATTCTGTTTTAGCTGAGCATCACTTTCCTTTCCCAGAGATTGATGTCAGACATCTTTACACACCAACATATAACAGTACCCCTCTATTAATTAATAATCAGCCATAAGTTTTTGAATTTCAATAAATACACTTCTTTACTAAAAGAAACGATGCAATACAGTTTAAAAGTAAATATACATGCAGCTAGTTTGGTGCACATGGAAACAGAAAATTCATTTCAGTCAGACAGATTACAAAACAAAGACTGTCTTCAATATATGGCTAGACTTATCTCTATCTTGTAACTGAAAGTAGGAAACTTCTCTCTGTATGGCTGCCTTTAGAAAGAAAAACATATAAGCAAGTAAGAAAATTAAAAAAATAACTCATCTATGGAGAATAGTGCACTTTCTGCAGCAATACCTAAACAACTGTTAATAATGGCCTCCAGATCCAGAACTTCTAGGACATAGATACTCCACCCGATCTGTGGAGAGTTGTCCAAGACTTATCATAATTCTTTTGAATTTGTTTCCCCTTCAGTGAATCAAAGTTCATTGGACGCTCTGTATCAATTAAAATTAAAACTGCAAACAACAGACTTTCCAAAAAAAAAAAAAAGAAAACCTTAGATAACAAAAAATGCTGATTCATCCCGGCTAAATGTGTATATTCAGCTAATGAATACAGATGTCTCTTTTAAAAGATTCTCAGTTCTCACTGTCCCAAATATGAAGTTGTAATTTATTCCATAATAACACTAATATTTCACTTAAGTAAAGGTAATGTAAACATACTTATGAATCTCCTACATATTCTTAAGTCAGAGTACCAGAAATACAAAGTTTAGGGACCTAAATGTTGCCTGTGACTTAAACAGAACATGCTGGAGATACAGATATGTGCCCCAGAGACTGCCCGTCATATGGAACAAACTTCCCATCCATGTAAAGCTGAGTTTGACTATTACCCAGTTTGAGTGCAACCAGGACCAGTGGATGGGGAATAGAAAATTTACACTGGGTCTGACAACCATGTCCCTTATGGACAGAGGTAGCTTATAAATGCCTGGCTCTCAATGTCCTATTTGGATACAGGACATTATTATTCTTTTGTGAAAACTTGGCTAGGCTTTGAAGCGCCCCTCAAGTTGTTAGCTCTAGTAACAATCTGTGAATCTATGAATCATTAAAAAACCAAAATTAGGCACAGGGAACCTAGCAAAAGGACAGAACTTTCTTTAATCCAAACATATACAAACGAAGAAAAAAACATGTAGCAACAATAATGCTGTGTAAACAGTTCCTCATACGTTTTCCTCAAAATGAACTTCTTCAGATAAACTTGACCTCACTAAACGCCTTAATAAATAACCTACCCAATTTGAATAAACCAATAAAAGAACAGCTTGCATTAAATTAATATAATACTATCAATCCTTAAAGACATGAGTTGAATTTAAACAATTTAAATTTAAACTGTCTAAATTCAACTCATGTCTTTAAGGATTGATAGTATTATATTAATTTAATGCAAACTGTTCTTTTATTGGTTTATTCAGATTGGTTAGGTTATTTATTAAGTTGTTTAGTGAGGTCAAGTTTATCTGAAGAAGTTCATTTTGACGAAAACGTATGAGGAACTGTTTACACAGAGTTATTGTTGCTATGTGTGTTTTTTTCATTTGTATATGTTTGGATTAAAGAAAGTTCTGTCCTTTTGCTGGGTTCCCTGTGCCTAATTTTTGGTTTATTAGTTATTTTGACTTGGCACAGAGACCACTACTACGTTTACAAATCTATGAATCATGTCATCATAGTATCCAAATCAAGCATAGCCTGATGTCTTAGTGTTAAACTACAGTTGCAAAATTTTATGTCCAAGTTAGTTTGTAATTTAGATTTGTGAAAGACTTTGTAGGCAAAAATGAATTTACCATGCATGTAACAATAATGAATATGAAATAAAATGAGATGTATGAATTTTATTATTGTAATCTTTGCGAAGTAAAATCCTTTCGATGAACTTTCTTTGTAGTCTCTCTTGATAATTCAACTGATATGCACTGGATATACAAAAATGTTATTGTACTCTAAGATTGTCCTCATATGTGTCAAATAGTAATGAAAGACTTTTTGGTTTGTCCTTCCCTTAGGAAAACAAGTTAGTTTCTTTTACATTTAGAGGTTCCAGTTTTTACCGCTTCACAGTAAACCTACTGATTCTCCTCCACATTACGTTTCATACAGTTTTCCACATTTTATGTATTTTAAATTTTGCTTTATCTGCACAGTCTGTATACATATTTTCATATTTCACCACCTTGCTGCTCTATTGCTTATTAAAGACAAGCTGTGTGAGGAATCTACATGTTGAGTGCAGCCCAGTGAATATGAACTCCCCGATCAGAGGTTTCCATATGAAATCAATACCTGTGTGTTTTTATGTGAATGTCAGCAGTGATTCCTTTGCTTTTAGAAGATTTCCCCCTTCTCCATGTTTGTGTGAACATGAAGATGAAATGTATTAGATTGGGGTGGGGGGTGAAATACTTACATTTACTTTTTTATTGGATTAACAAACCATTTGTGCTCAGCGAGTTGGTTCCTCAATGCGTTATAACTTCAAACATTGTAAGTGAAGATTTTGCTACTTTTTTATTGAAAATGTTTTTATACAGTTTCCCTCCTAATCTCTCAGAGGTAATAATATGAGACATACAGCTATACAGAAACTGTGCCTTAAAGGTATGAAAGTCTTATTGTCACATTTGTATTTGGCTTTGTGTTGCGATTGTATTTTTGTTGCTATTTAGAAATTCT
>NC_056730.1:783345642-783398142 GCF_019279795.1 Protopterus annectens
GGTTATTTCACTGTGTAGACATCCTAGCTCAACATCTGTTATATTGCACAATCAAGCTGCAGGACAGCTGTGGCAAATAATGGAATCTAATGAGGAAATATCTCAGAAAAGGCACCCTCCGAATAGGAGGTCAGCAGCTGAAGCTGATGAGGATTGGAATTTAATTCAGTTTGGTTAGACCTCCCTAAAGGAGTTCAATAGCTTTGTTTTAGTTCATTTCTCTGGTGTGCTATTTTAGCTATGTATCACTGTCTGCTGAAGCTTGGATGCACTCTTTAAATTATTTGACTTCTCTGTTTTTTTGTCACTTCACGTAGCAGCATATTATATTAGTTGTGCCTCACAAAAAAATGCAAATGCAATATAAATTGAAGCAACACCACAGAAGATTTTCAAGAAATTATTTGAGTGAAGTAGAAGTAAAAGCCTCACTGAGACAAGCAAATAGACATACAGATACACTACCTGTCATACTACCTTTGTCTCTGTCACTCACACACAAACACATGCACTCAAACGCGTACCTGCACGTGTACACACACACACACACACACACACACACACACACACACACACACACACACACACACACACACACACAGAAGCACATGCTGCCAGAAAATATGTAACTATTCTTCAAAATTATAAAACTGCTTCATATGAGCCAACCTTTTAGCAGATTGATTGTCATACAATATACTTAGTTATGACAACTGGAGCAAGTGTCTCCTGTTTTCTTATAATGCAAAGTTAATGTAATGTTTGAGTTTATTTCATTATAAAGCATTTTGAAGTGATTTGCTGTTTCATATTATTGCACAAAGCATTGTTTTTCATTTGAGCTTCTTTGCTTACTTAACATTTTTTTCATTGATGTACAATATCCTGTTACTTAAGAAGAATGCAGTCATGATGTGGGCATATAAAAAAAAAAAAACTAGAAGAAAAAGTTCAGAAGTTTATATAGAAGCTTATATTTATTTTGTAAGATGTCTCTAATGCAGTTTGTATATCATAACTATCTACTAGAATGCACAAACACACATATCATAGGTGGTTTCATAATTTGTTTGTTGTGTATGTGTGTTTACACAACAAACAAATTATGAAACCACCTATGATTCACGCAAGTTCCCAAGAACATTAACTATGAAAATGCTTGTACTGCAAGCTGATCTAATAAACTTGCTTGAAGCTGAGTGCTTTAAAAGCCAAATAGAATTAGTAAACAAAATTCTGCTTGGAAAATTAACATTGGTCTTAAGTGTCCAATATCTAATTAGGAATAGCTTTAATTGTGGTGATTAGTACAACATGCTGCCTCTTAAAAGTACAAACATCTGATATTGGCTCATTAAACATCTTTGAAGAAGAAGAAGAAGAAGAAGAAGAAGAAGGAAAAAACAATGCACCTTCTGCATTTTAATCTTACAGCATTAACCAGCACTGACAGCAGCCATGAATCAGCAGGGAATTGTATGGGATGTCTTATTTCCAGCATCTCTGGCAAACGTGTTCTGTAATGATACGAAAGCAGTAACACACATGCAGAATGTCTGATGGTTTTTCATCTGGCTCACAAAGGTACAAGTTCTAATAAACTATCTACAAATCCTTCATTACCTAATTAAATACACAGAACCATTTTGGAGAGCTTATATAGGGGCTCAGATTTTCTTCCCTTCTACCTTTGACGGACATAGTGACTGAATTGCACTTTGATTATTTGGTGCCTATGTTGCACACCCCATATAGCATTAGCCATTTAAAGGAAAAGTGTATAATGATATTTTCCATACCAGATTGCATCTGTTTTCCTTAATTACTGAGTTTCAAATGGCAAAAGAGACCGGTCTCTCCCTAGTCACTTATTGCACAGAAAGCAGCCTGTAATGATCAGTTCTAAAATGAGTTTCATTTCAGCTAAATACGTCTTACTCACTTAACTGCAACAAAACTAGAATCTATTTAAAGGTATTATCAGGTTCAAAAACTACTAAGTTAAGCTACTTATTTTCCCACCCTGCATGACCAATTAGTCAGCAGCATCACAGAGTTCCTTTACATGCCCATGCCAAGTGGAAGCCACATTGAAACTGATGCAGGATACCGATATAACTAAATCATGTAAAGGACCAGCACCCTGGGTATCTTCTATAATCAAACCACAAAAGATCCAAGCAGCTCAAACAAGTCACAATCTGCGTTGACATGTATGAGGTTAATATAGTAACATTTTCAAGAATGCAATGAGACTCTTGCAAAGGATGACTCATGGTTTGAATGATACCAGGGTGTTTTCTCAACTGGATCTTTGTACTTGGGACCTTTCAGAATTAATTATACATCGAGTGCCAATGTATTATTACCTTCACACCACTAGGTTGTAAGCAAACTAAACTTTGATACCAGAAAGTTCTGAAGACTGTGGGTACTAGCCTTACATTACGTGCTTTGATTCATGTCCCACTGCTTATACTGCAGTGCAACGTTAGGAAGGTCCTGCACTCCTAAGGTGATGTCCTTAGAATGAACCATTAAACCAAGGTTTTATCTGTTTGAGATGGTGCTAGCTCAGGTTGATGTAAAAGATCACATGATTCATTTCTTTATTTATATATTTATACATTTACAAAATAACTAAGGTGATTTCCAATTGTTCCATCCAAGTTTCCCCCCATCTGTACAAATACTACCTGAAGTTTTCCAAACAATAAAAAAAAATATGTAAATGAATAAATAAATCCTGGACACTGCCATTTCAAATTACACAGCTTTGGCATTAACTCTTCAGGTACTAGGTGTGAAAAGGATGTACGATTATGCTTTTAAGGCAAACAGGGTGTCAGAAACTTCAGTGATGACATTTATTATATAGCAATACTCAACAGGATCTTGATAATGTCCTCTCAAATATTTTTCATTTGTAGTGGGACACCGAACACACAATTAACAGCAATTAATGTGAATTTTATAAAATTCAAGCTTGAATTTCTTGGATTTGTGTTCAGTACAGAAGACAACTCTCCAGAAGTGAGAAGTAACACTACAGTACACAATGTATCAGTCCAAGATAACCTCATAGCAGTCCACAGTCTTCTGGCCATGGCCCATTACTGTTCCAGTTTGTCCTTTTCTTTTATTGCAATCATTGAACCTGTCAGGGAACTTAACAAGAAAATGTTACAGTTGTTATGAACTCAAATGGGCCATGATTTCCCCTGACATCTAAATGATGTTTGACCTTGAGGTTACTATGGCATGCTTTGATCCACGCAAAGAAAATGATCTAACAGCAGATGTAAGCACATTCAGCCATAATTTTACAAGCACATACCTTTCGCAAAAGAGCTGTGAAATATGCATGCAATTCTCTCATAAGTTTTGAATGCAATTCCTTTCATTCTGAAAAAGAAGACATACACCTCAGTAAAGACATTTCCATGTATATCTGTATGGGTAAACTTTTATGCAGCTAATGGATTATAGACTTGTGTAACTCATTTACAAAAACACTAGGTCCAAAACCCCTGCCAAGAAAGAAAGAAAGATCCTTATGTGCACCATCAGCAGTCTTTATAGCAAAAGGAAAGGAAAACTCCTCTGATTTCTTGTTTGGGTATCTACTGCCATTGACCTTTGAGGAATATGCAACAGCACTCAAAGTAGATGAAGGCTATATTATTCTTAAATCAACACAGTACACCCAAATCATTGACTCTACAAAATGTACAGACTGAAACTGCAGATAATGCACTGCTAGAATTAATATGCCTACTCTAACAAGATAATGCCTGCATACCATTAACTATCGTTGATTATCCAACTGCCTGTTTTTTGAAATGAAGAAATGTGCAAACTGCCATGCAGAAGTAGCACTAACTCCTAGCTCAGCTTTATCCTATATGGACAGTGTCTTGTCATTCCCTCAATAATGCCTAAATTGTTTCCTCTAGTAAGTAAAAAATGTCACTCTGTAGTGTAGACCAAAGCTCTCCAAATACAGGTCACCACTTACAAGTGCCCCTTCAGCACTGCCTTGTGCATTAAATTAATGCTACTTCTCATACTTCTAATGAACCACAAATAAAATGCTTGTTCTTGCCAGAGAAACAAGGTAAATACCATGCTGAATCTGAAAAATAGTTTATTCAAAACATTTTGTTGGATTGCGAATTTTGTTTTTTAAGGTTAATATATGGAATGTGTGTATAAAAGTAATTTTCTATACACTGCACCCCAATTTGAACTTAGTTTTGACTTCTATGGATCAAGGTTGACTGTTGAATGATTTGCAGTTCTTGTGGATAATTAAACTCAATTTCCAGTGTCTAAAAGTCTTACTGCCAGTTCAACCACTGCATACACATCCAAACTAGACAAACTCTTCTCTGTCTTTGGCTTTCCACGAGTGCCTTTAAACAGATGCTGGATCATTCAATACACAGCAATTTCATGGCCGTCAAGCCCACAGAAACCACTCTGTGAGGCCTCAGTGTAAAATCATTGCTGAATGTTTCAAGAAGACCTTAGATAATTCAGAGTTGCAGTCAGCAAAGGAATTTACTGAAAATAGTCACATTTTCCTCAATGAGCACCTTGCTGCCACATATACTAATACAGGCAATCATCAGCAGGACACCTGCAATACTCAATGTTTAATACCAGAATCTTGACTTTTTTCAGGCTTTCATCCCATGCTTCTCTTAAAAGAACTGTATGAGAACCTTTTACCAGCTCATCACTGAAAAGGTAGATTGATTTCACAGGACAAATGCCTCATGATTTTGATGATTAGAGTGAGTGGAAATGTTATGATACAAGGATAAATATTACTGGAGCTTTTATGATTTTGATAAGTGGGTACAGAGGGTAGTATTCAGTTAGAAGCTAGGGACAAATTCAGGTAGTAAATAACTTACAGAATTAGGTCAGAGATGTTAAATTGAGGGATCTGAACTAGGGTTTGAGAAAGACTCAAAAAAGCCAAAAGAGGTATAACTTTCAGTTATTCTTGAATTTACATGATGCCAGATTTTGTGTCATATTTTTGACCTGACCCTCGTAACTTTTTTGATTTTCTGACAAATCACTAAGGGACTACTACAGGAGCTCATGCTCATGTGCCTGTAGCTTGTAACACACATACTTGCTGCCAACAAGTGCTTGAACTCTCACTAGTCTGAACTCTTGTTCTTGCACAACCATCCAATCACCCAATCCTATAAAGTACATGACCCTGAAATAATTCAGTGCATGAACTCCCAGTAGACTGATCTCCCATTACTGCATAGCCGTCCCAACACTTAACTCTATACACTACATAGCCCTCATAGAATTGAAACCCTAAACTTAAAACTCACACCTTGTTCTTAACCCAGCTCCTCGGTCCATAAACCTAAACCTCCACTACCCTTGCCAAACTCCAAAGTCCTTAACTGCTGCCTAAACCTAAAACTCTAACCCTCCTCTCTAAAACTAATTTCCCTGTTCATTCCCTAACCCTGAAAGTCCTTCCTGCTCTCTAATTCTAAAAACGAAATCCCTGTTCCTAAACTTAAAATTCCCCAATCACTCCTTAACCTTAAATCTCCAACTGTTCTCATTAATCCTGAATTTTCTAATCACTCCCTAACCCTAAAATTTCTTTCCCACTCCCTAAATATAATCCTCCCACTCCATAATCCTAACCTCCCCAGTCACTCCCCACAGCTGCTTGCCTGAATACCTCTCAACCTCTTAATACAAGGAATCTGGACATATTTTAAATATTGCTATTATAAATTTAGAAGGTTGTTAAGAGTTACATGCATACAGTTTAACATGCATTTCCTGAAGGATTTGAAGTCTGAAACTCAAGTGTATACCATTATTTAGTGACTTCAATCCTCAGATCATCCTAATGATTTGCCAGAAAAAAACAAATTTTGTGAGGAGCAGACCAAAAATATGAGCATAAAATTGTGACATTTGGTGAAAATCTAGAGAGTTGAGAAGTATGTCTGAACTCATATTTGAGTTTGAGCACAAGCAGTGTTCTCTCCCTATGGCTGAGAGCAGCAGACTGCCTAAGTTGCAAGAGGCTTGAGTCCGTGGCTTCATAACAGTGTGTTTCAAGCACTTGGGACTTGAGCTCTTGTAGTAAAACCATTCACTAAAGCTTACAGTCAGTCAATAGTGCTAAATATTAAAGCTTCATACTTCTGATTTTTCTGAAAATGACTGCTAAATGCAAAACTTGTTTTTTATTAACTTTTAAGTGAATTAAAACATATTTAAAAATGTACTTGATTTTTGGGTTTTTGCCCAAATTTCTTGAACAAAGAAGATGAGAGGTATAAAAAGAGGGGAAGGGTGGAGTGTCTACATAAGAATGTGAAGTTAACAAATAGGGCCGAATGCATGACAATAAAAGAAGTGAAAGAGATGGGGAACAGAAGAAGGAGTAAAGACAAATGTCAAAAAAGGAAGTGAGAACAGGAAAAAAAAGCCTTGGGAGATTTGACAGAAGGGGTCATGAGAGGGAGCAAAGGGTTACTTAGTCATGTAGAAGAAGAATGGATGAGATTGACAGACCTGACTAGAAAGAGCAAGCAACAATGGAAGGGAGATTATGAAACACAGAAGAAGTAGAGGTATGTAATAAGGATTTCACTCTTCAGAAAGTAAAGAAACATGGAGGATGTCATGCTAGGAAAGTAGGGCAGAGTGGGGAGATCAGTAGGCAGCAGAATAGAAAAGATGGATTCTAACAGAACTTATCTGCCTTAAGGTGAGATAAAGGATAGGAACTGAATGAGTTTCAAACTTGGGTCCTTGGTTTGGTAAATCCTTTGCAAGAAGTTTTCAGCAGATAACTAACTGCAGAAGTGCCTAAGGATTGGATGACATCAGATGCGGCACTTTTGTATGGGAGGGTGACAGAAAAAACATAGGGAACTACAGGCTTGTAGGTTGAGCAACAGTGCCAGGAAAGGTCATGGAGAAAATCCTGAATGCAAGGCTTGTTGCTTTGCTAGAGGACAAGTCTGTAAGAGAACAACTAACATAGTTTCATGACCAGCAGGTGTTGTCAGTAAAACCTGATGATGGCTTAGGAAAAGTTAACAGAGGTGTTCTGTGAAATGTAGCCAGTATGGACCTCACTGAGGCCATTGACTCTGTCCCACTTTATTTATGTGTTTATGAATAACTTGCTGCAGTAGTCCCACTAGATATAACTTATTTTCAGTAGCGTTCTGAGGTGGCATCCATACTAACTATGAAATTTGTCCAGAACACCAGGGAAATTACCACACTGTTTTCTCAATAATTTTCAGGTTGTTCTAATGATACTGTAGTTTAATGCACCATCCAAAACATGGGGCCTCAGGACTGCAGCATACTGAGCTACTGACACTAGATATAGTAAAGCTCTATCAGTTTTATTGGGGTACAGGGATGAAGTACTAAGTATGATTTAGGTGGTGTGAGTTTGATTAGTAGATTTTGCACCTGCTAGAAGTGGCAGGTAGAAAGGAGGAGTGAGATGACACTGTTGGCTCTCATCTCTTTGGAGGAAGGGATAAGTTGTATACTTCCAGAGCATAGTCACATGGAAGAGTCCCCATAAGATCCCCATAAGATCCCACCCAACACACAAGAGTTGGCTCTTAGAGAAGCAGGGTAGTCTTGACAGGTTATATCACTAGCATATTACGGAGCATGTGTCAGAGTACTAAAAAAAGAACTCTTGAAATGGCTGCCTAAATGATGGCCTCTCTTGGTTGTTTCTCACTTCTGGTAAAGGGGGAATGACTGGACCTGCTGACTGAGGAGGGGGAGGCTGATGACCAGCAGGGTGAGGATGAGGAAAAAAGTCTGAAAAAAATAAAGTAAAAGTAATTTGTTCCAGAATTGAACCAGCACCTTTAAAATACCTTAAATATTACTGCAGTTCTCTATTTAAGCAGCTGAGCTCTGAAATGAAGGTGCTCAGAAAGTTGGAGAAGATTTAGACTAAATAATGATAATGCTGCATCACCGAAGGGTAGGTTCAATCGTCTATGGTAAGAGGAACTATCTCACAAATAGAGAAAGTGACCAGAAGAGTACCACAATGAATGGTCCAGGTGCTCTTCAGTGTGTTAATTTATGCATATGTGAGAGAACAGAGAAGACAATTATCCTCTTCAGGGATGACTCATCGTAAGGTGCAACACAGTAAGATGGGAGAAGATGCTAAGAAAGAGTGTGGACTGCCTGTCTTAGTGGGCAGATAGATAACAGCAGAGATTTGGTGTAAGCAAATATAAAGTACTGTTCTTGTGGTAATAGAAACCCTGTATAAAGCTTCTGTGTGGGGTGGGTGCCACTGAGGGTAAAAGAGAAGGAAAAGGATCTAGTGGTATTGATCGCAACTGAGTGAACCACCAGGAACAAACTTCTAGGATGCATTCTCATAGGGATAATTTTCAAAAGCAAACAAGTAGTGCTTCTTCTTTTCTGGGACTTAGTCAGCACACTTTGAGCATTCTGTAAAATTCTGTAGGAAAAACAAGAAAGCAAACTTTAGGCTGTTAGAAGGAGTCCATAGAAAAATTAACAGGAGGGTGCATGGGACTGAAGAGAAAAGCTATGACTATAAACTTTAGGAGCTAGAGATCTTCTCATTAGGAAACTGATGAGACAGCGATGACATGGTATGTGAGTACAAGATCATATCAGGTTGATATAAAGAGGGCATCCCAAAGAAGAAAGATGGGGAAGAGGAAAAGGCAGAAGACTATAGGGACCTCCTAATCTGTGGATATAGAAAATACTTCCTTGAGAGGGTTTAGACCAGTGGAATGGACTATTGGGAAAGATGATGGAGGTGGCTTTTGTGGGGGCATTCAAGAGGGCATTGATCAGTTGGAACAGGATAAAGGAAAATATAGGGTTTGAAGGGAGGAACAATGTTCAGAGTTCTTAAGACCACCTTGAGTTATTATCTCCTTCTGACATCATGCAAATGCAATGTAAACAGCAAGGAGAAGGAGAAAACTGATACACATTACCTCATGCCCTGTTTTCTTATATTTGACTGTGTATAATGGGTAATGACCACTGCATAAAGAAGTGAGCATGAGCTAACTGACAATGCATTGTACTCTGAGAAATACTTTGGCACAATGCATGCTGCCATTGATGCTGATGAGACGACTGAAACGGATGCTTTTCAAAGTGACAAGGCAACCTCTTGGCATCCCTTGGAATGGCATAACAAACTATCTTTATATCACATGGAATGCATGTGTCTGTACCATATTTTACAGTCTGCAGTATTTTCATCTATAGCATATTTTGTTGTCTAAGTAATGTGACAGAAGTGTATATATTGCTAGCACACTGTTCAAAGTTTAGGGATCTATATAGTGACTGCTGCCTTCATTGAAATATTCAATTTCTGTTCCTTTTGATGTCATATTTTTATTTTGATAAAAAGAACAATGTATTCTTTATTTCTATTGCATACAGGTGGTGCAGCTCTCCTTGTCATCTTCTAGTTAACAGCTCTGCATCATGAACCACTGATTTGCCCTTAGTTGCTCCTGCATCAGCCAAAAGTGTGCTATATTAATATTCACAATCTGATATTGTCCAGTCATACTGAATGGTGCAATTTTACTTTCAAGTATATTCTTATTAATAAAGATTGTGCCCATGCTTTCTATGTATATGATCTGAGTGTTTGCAGAGGCACAATGATGCAACGTTTAATTTTAATATTTAATTATAAAAAAGAATACAACATTGATACAACTTTATGACCCCAACTTACTTTCTTTCATTACAATATCAAACAAATCTAAACTAATCATTGTGTGTGATCTTCATTTTAATTGGTTAGGACCAAAGAATACATCTGCAACATTTTTTTGAAAGCACAGCTTGATTCATTCAGTCACTCAACCCACAAGGCATTCCCAAATAGACCCACTTCAACACTTTTTGACATATTAATTACAAACATTTCCTGGAAGTGTCAGAACATTATCTCTCAGTGTTCACAGCCTGTTTTGTCCTTTTGGTCTTTCCAAAAACATACCACAATGCATTTTCACCTGATCTTTTCTGAGCAAGCACAAAACACCTGATTAACTGGTATATAGCTTAATGACAATAACCCAATATCAGATTTGATTCAACTTATAAACACTGTACTACCCATTCAAAACTGTCTCTCCCCTTCCAGCAAAATATTAGAATAAAACGTGTAACATGTCCATGGATTACACCAGGTATCAAGAAGAATTTAGACTGCTCATCTCTTGCATGATTTACATATTATTGCTCTGATTTTTCTTGTGGACATGGTATACTTTTGCATAACTTCTAAATTTCTGATTTGTATTGTGGATATTGTATACATTATATAACTTCAAAATTTACTCTGTAAAAGTTTTGCTATGACCTTGTATTCCTTGTGTGAACTTGTAATATGCATTTTTGTTATATTTGTTGCTAAATACTTGTACTGTAACTAATTTGTACTGTTCTAGAGCTTTTCGTCTGGATCTGTGCTGAAAACGGGTTTCAAATCCAGTCGGACACAACCCGATTAACACATGTAAATAAATAAATAAATAAATAAATAAATAATGCCAGGAAAGTTTACCTATCCAGTACGGTAAATAAATTAGAATATCACATCCACATAGCAGATGCCTAAATAGCTACAAAATCAGCATTGTACATTAGAAACACTGAGCTCTCATGTAAAATTTCCCTCAAGTAATTCTGGAAAACATTCAAAACAATGACTAATGCCCTTCATCGCACCTCCTACATCTAATCTAACCTGCAACAAGCATTACCAAACAGCATAAGATTGTTAATAGCCAAGTGCCCCACTACACAGCATCTACATATCCTTCAAATAGCAAAAGTACATCAGACACTATATTTGCAATTTGTGAATTCCATTCATTCTACTTTAAAATGGTGTCCTCTAAACATGTATTAAATAGCCTAGAAATTTAGACATAAATAAATCAGTAAGGTACTCAACATTATATCTTAAGTCTATTCAAATGGTGAAATGTAGCTACACACCACTAAAGCACATTATCAGTGATGCACTATCCATGACAGCCCCAGTCTCCAAAGTGAAGAACCCTAATTCAGCATCTAACTACAGACCAATTTCTATACTGTGCCCTCTAGCTAAATTCATGGAAAACTGTTGTATTACACATTGACAGAGTGTATAACAAAACACAATCTACTTTTATATAGACAGCATGGTTTTCATAGCGAATATAGTACCCAAGTAGCATTATTCACTGTGACTATTTTCATCTGTAAGGCCATGGATAAAGAAAAACTAGATGATGCTCTAATCATAGGTCTGAACCATGTATTTGTGTCAGTCAACTACACCTTTCTACTTGAAACTTTACCAATTTTGGTACAGGAGGCAGTGCCCTACAGTGGCTCACAGCATATCTGACCAACAGGACATTTGCTGTCACATACCATAGAAACACATCCTTCAATGATACCTTCTCTGCAGGACTACTTCAAGACTCACTATAATGACCTCTTCAATTCTCTGTATTTATTAACAATTTATCCTTTGATGTACCAGTCTTGAAATGTATTCTATCTGAAGAAGATTATATAATCATACCATATTCGGATAAAGATAATTTGACTTCAGCTCAGTATGGTAGTGACTAAATGGTATGCAGCTTGCATTAAACTGCAAAAAAATACAGTTGTTATGTTATTTGGTATTCATCAGAAATTCAAAGTTAACTGTGCACTAAATATCACTGACCCCCAAGTCACATCAGTTCCAGTGGTCACAGGACAGAGGTATTTATGTATCAAATTCAGTCAGCAGCTCATTTTTGTAGCACATAGGTTCATAGGTTCATAGGTTCATAGGTAGGTACTAGGCTATTGGCCCTAGGGCCTATATAAGCCTAGCCAAAAAGGTACCCTGGCTTTCATCACCCAAGAAAATTATTTACATGTGCCCCTCTCAAGCAGAGCCACAGAAGTGATCCCTGGGGTGAATTTCCTATTTCCCATCCAATCATCAAGATTTTTCTTGAAGAGTGCTAATGAGGAGCTCTGTTTGATATAGATAGGTAGCTTGTTCGAGAGTATGGGAAGTCTCTGAGACAGGAATCTATCCCTCCAGCATGTTCTGTTTATTGTGGTGACAAGGTTTAGGTCCCTAGAGCATGTAACTCAGAGGGATTGGGATTTCTTTAAGTGGAGCATGTCCAACAGCTCTGGGTTTGACATAGCTTTGTATGTTAGGCAGAGATCGTCTCTGAGTAGATGATATGTGACAGAGTAAAGCTGGAATTTTTTGAGACAGTCTGCGCAGGGCATCTGTTTGAGGCTGGTAAACCTCTTTGTGAGGTATTTCTGCCTTTCCAGTTGTTGTAGATGTCTTGTGAGGTACATACCAAAAAGGGGTGTTGTACTCTATAATGGGTCTAATGAGTGATGAGTAGAGGGGAACAATGACCTCTTTTTTTCTGGTTGAGAAACCTTTTGTGATGAGGTGTGCCATGTAGTGGGATTTCCTGACTACTGTGGCAATGTGATTATCAAAGGAGAGACTACTGTCCACCTGTGTCCCAAGGTCTCTTATCACACTTTTGGTGTTAAGTAGACTACCACCTATGTGGTATTTCATGGGTACAGAGTTTTTACCAAAAGGGATGACAATGCACTTTTTGGCATTGAGCTTGAGGCCATGGCTTTGACACCAGGCATCTGTCTCAGTGACCCCCTTTTGTAGGATGTCCACATTGATAGGAGTTTTGATTATGACTCCTAGTTTGCAGTCACCTGTCAACTTCATTAACCAAAGACCTTCTGTGTTAGCCTGTACTTCAGAGAAGTAGATACCAAAAGGAGAGGACCCAGGACTGAACCCTGTGGTACTTCACTTGTCACTGGTCTGAAGTCGGATTTGGAGTCTGCTACTTTCACAGAATGGGTTCTGTCAGTGAGCCAGTTGACAACCCATCTTGTGACATAGGGATTTATACCTAGTTTAGTGAGTTTATCTATAATTCCAGAGTGGGGGATGGTGTCAAAAGCCTTGGTGAGATCTAGATAGGCTGTGTGAACCACCTTACCCTCATCTATAGCTTTGGTGACTACTTCAAAGAAGTCTATCAGGTTTAGGAGACATGATCTGCCTTTCACAAACCCGAAATGGGTGGGGTCCAGAGTTTGGAGATTACCAAGGTCTTTGTTTATAAGTTCCATGATGATACATTCCATGGCCTTGCAGACAAGGCTCGTCAGGCTAATGGGGCAGTAGTTACCGGGGTCCATTAGGGATCCCCCTTTGTGGAGTGGGATAACCATTGCTGTGTGCCATTTAGTGGGCACAAAGCTTGAGGTGAGGCTATGACTGAACATGGTACTTAGGTGGGGTGCTAGTTCATTCTGTAGTTCATGTAGAATGCAGTCTGTGATGATTGGAGAGTGTGGTTTTTACCTGTGCAGCCGTTATTACAGGACATTTGCATTCTTCTGGTATAGAGATTTGGCTTTTAGGGGGTGAGAAGGGTTAGCACTGAACCTATCTGCCAGGATGTTGGCAATATCAGTTGGCTCTGTATATTTAGTGCCATTGTGCTGTAGCTCAGAGCAGATCTGAGTGTTGCCATTGAGATTCTTGACATAGCTATAGAATGCTTTGTGGTTGTCTTTAGAAACAGTGGTGATTTTTTTTTTGTAACTAGTTTTGGAGGATTTTATGAGGGATCTCAGCTTCTTACTCCGGCTGACCAGGGAGTTCCTCCAATCATGGGATTTTACTCTTTTTTGCAGCAGTTTCTTTTTTCTGTTGTAGAGTTTGTTTATGGCAGGGGGCCACCAGATTGGCTTCCTTTTTTTGGAGGATAGGATCTTGGTTCTGTTAGGGATAGCACAAGCCATGCACTCATGTAAGTGCCTATAAAGTGCATTTGAGTAGGATTCAGCAGTCATACCTCTATTGTTCGTCTGCATGGATGTCATGAAGTTTGCCACTTCTGTCTTAAGAAGTGTGAAGTTGGCTTTGGAGAAATTTTTACAGTGGTTCCCTAATGGCCGGTGGGGATGGGATGTGGATGTCCATAGTGATTAGCTTGTGGTTGTATCTGACCAATGGGAGATTGACCTCTGGTATGGAACACCGGTTTCCCATATTGGTAATGACAAGGTCTAGGATATTGCTGCCTCTAGTGGGGGTGTGGATAAGTTGATCCAAGGCATTGGAACTTATGAATTCCAGAAAACATTGAGCAAAAGAGTTGGTACATGAGTATTTTTCCTAGTTAATGGTGGGGTAGTTGAAATCGCCCATTATTAGGGTGTTAGGTTGTACCCTAATATTTTCCAGTGTATCAAGAAATGAGGAGTGGGAATCCTGGGGCATGGTGGGGGATCCGTAGCAATGTAAGACTTGGAAAACTACATTAATGCTAAAGAAAGGATGAAAAGTACTTCTGTAGCACAAAAGAAAAATGAAATACATATATGCTGATGACTTTCTGCTTTGCTTTGTTTCTAGATTCACACACAAACCTGACACAGTATCACATGAGCCTGAACTTCTGAATAAAGCTTGTATGTATTTCTGTATTAAATAATCTCTGGGAATCATTGGCACCTTCACTAACTGTACACTAAGTGTAAACCTTTCTGAATGAACAGACAACAAAAGCATAACTCACACCTTCTTCCTCCAAATTTTAGTTTTCTTACTTATTTTTTGCAGCCTTAAATATCAAGGGAGACTCATAAAGGTTACCACAAAGTGTAGACTACATGTATATTTAGTGTAATCTTTCTGAGTGACTAGAAAGCGCAACAAATGTGTTGGGGATGTTCTTGAATGCAGATCATATACACTTATGTTTTTAACAATCATATTGTTATGTTTATGGTGCAATAACCTGTTGTGGAATTTGCTTTTAATATTCAAAGTGCCTCAAAAGTATCAGTGAAACAACTTGTAAATTAAAAGAGCAGGCGTACAACATTTTTAGGGTCATGCATGAATTAATAGCTTGGATACAGATACAAATTAACTTGTAAACTGTGTAAAGTAATACTTTAGAAGTCTTTTAAGAAATAAATTATATTACATTTAACTTAGTGGCTATACTCAGTGATGTATAATGGAATATTTGTTTGTAATAACTACTGGATATTTAACTGCTTTATTATAGCTCAAAAGTAAAATGGAAATATCACTTATCATTTGCAGCCCTGATTAGCACTAGCAACGATAGCTTGGAGACAGCATTTGTGTAATGGTTCAAGACTGCACACGCTACATTGAACTGATACAAACATACTGCGTTTGTGTGGCACTGTAGTAGTCAGAGAAGGAACTGTTGAAATATAACATGCCAAGCGCAAGTTTCAGATTTAAGGATATATGATAATCAGTTCAATTGCTCTGAATTTTGGATGTTAGGATTGATTGTCTTCACTGTTGCTCTCCCTACATCTTTGTCTACCTTCAGTTTGATCCTGCACTTCCACCTAGGCCTACTGTCATTAAAGTCCAATCCTCTTGTGTGTCTTTTGTCTTCTGGAGTCCACTTGCTACTTGATAGTGATAATCATTTTCCAACCCCCACATAAATTGTGGGGAGCATCACTTCTGTGTTTCCTGTCCTTATTTGTCTAACATAAGAATGTACTTCTTTAACTCTTTGTATCAATATTTACTAAGTCATCTGACTTGCCACAGTCATGTCCTGATATATATCCTTTCAGTCAGGCAGCTGTGAAGTGTTTTATAAAGGTCTGAAAAGATATAGTGAAACTATGAAAAATTGTGCTTATGTGACTGTTCCTTCCTGCAATATAAATGCCCATAAAAATAACAACTATTCCAGACAAAAATCATTGACACTGTTGTGGCTAATAAGAACAGCCTGAGATGCTGCTGAAGACCACCCCCAGAAAAATAACTTATCCAGACACTTCCTTATAGAAATCAAAAGTTTTTATGGATTGTGGTCTTACTCAGAGTTAGTTGCACTTGGATAATCTCAGATGCATAATGCTGAGCAACTACCCTGGAGGTGTGGATATCCTTAATGAATATGGACACACCTCCACCTTTAGTGTTTCTGTCCAGGTTAGGTGGCCAAAAGGTGTGGTATGAATTATAGCCTGGTAATGCAGGGTGCTCTCTGGAGCCTTGAACCAGGTCTCTGTCACTGCACAGATGTCAATGTTCTCCATTTTAAGGAGTGCCTCGAGTGAGTGCATTTTGAGGGTTAGACTTCTAGCATTGAGTAACATTACCCTCAGACTTTGCTTGCTTGTACCTGTTATGGTGGAGAATTTTTCATTTAAGCCTTGCCTAAAAAAAGGCACTATAGGGGAGGAAAGAGCCTTAGCCAGTATCCAGAATCCCAAGGGTGATAGGTGCAGGCTATCTCTAGCAAAGCATCATGGTCTGTCAATCATGTCATTCCAGGCAGACAGATACTGGATCCCTTTAGAATGACACCAGAAGCTTAACCAATTGTTGATGTCAGTCATTTGTCCTTGTACAGTGGTACCATTCTGGGTGCTGGCAGGATGCTACTCAGGGCTAGGGTCATACCTGCCTGGGCTAAAAGATCGGAGAGCTCCTCCATGTCTCTTTTCATGTAGTCCAGGGAGGTACATTTCAGGTCATTCACATCAACATGGGCAATGACAGAGTCATATTTGTACTTGTTGTGGAGTGACCTGAATGTGTGCATTATGTGGCGGATCCTGGCACCCAACAGGCAGCTGATAGTAATTTTCTCCTTGTTTAGGCTGGTGAGTGGAACATCAGTGTGCCTGACTATAGAGTCACCTATAACTAGAGTGTTGGGTATGTTGTTATGCCTTATGAGCTGTGGTTGAGTGGCACACTGAGTTTGTGGGCTATGAGTCATTTGGGTTGTGTTGGGGGGGGTGGAGGTTGCTTGCATTTCTGCTTTGGAGGTCTCTGTTGCTTGGGTAGATTTTTATTGAGGGCCTCCATGAATGTAGGTGTGTGTTTTTTGTTTCTTTGTATGTGTTCTGGTGGTGTAGGTTTTGAGGGACTATGTGATGAATGTGGTGTGGTGCAAATCTTTACCCTCTCCTCTTGACTGTCTAGTCCAGTCTTGGGTGAAGAGAGCTTTGCTTCCACTTTGGCTATATAAGTGCATCTCTCACAGGTTGTAGTGTTGGGTGGTAGGAGGAGAGAGTTGTCTGTGTACATGAGGTAATTGCTGCATTGCCCCAAGATGCCCAGATTCATCAGGTAGACAGGAGAAAACACCGGGAGCTGACTCATAGACATGCTGGGATAGGTGCTTATTTATTAAGTACGAAAAACTGTTTTCCTCCAGACAAGTCAGGAAAGTTGAGTGCTGTAGTAATTTATAGCTTATTTAGTGCTTACAATGAGTTCTGAACAAGTGTTGAGCTGAAAGAAACAGATTTGAGTGCTAAAACTAAAAAACTGGCTAGTTCTAATGGAAAATTTAAAGAGAAGACTTTACGGCGCCGGGAATAGTTTAACCGTAGCTAAGCGGCGATGCATAAAGTGTATTTTTTTTAATATAGCAGTAGCAAATGAGCAAACCGATTTAAACAAATCAACCAATTAACCAATAAAAAGCTAAAAACTGAGCCCTGTTCCAGCAGTCTTCGATCAGACAAGCTCTAACTGTCCACTCCTGCTACTAGGGTGCAGGGGAACCTTCTCCAAAAGAAGATGGCCTGGATTAGAGCTCAAGTTATACAAAGCTAGATTCAGCAGGTCTGAATCTAGTCTATGCTACAGCAAACAAAGCATACCAATTTCAGAAAGAAACAGTTCAAATAAGCAGGCACAATAAGCCTTTAAGCAGAAACTCCCAGCTCAGAAGGGCAGAATCTACCCTCTCCTCCCACAAGAGTGGAGACCACACCTTCTTAATGTAAAATAACTGGCCCTAAGCCCAAGTGCTTAAACCAGAACTAATACACTTTTAGAATAACAGACAATAAGCCTTCAATCGAACTCCCAACTTAGAAGGATGTAAGCTACCTGTTCTGCCACAACATTGCAGACCACAAACCTTCTTAATGTAAAACAACTGGTCTGAAGCCCAAATGGTTAAACCAAAGGCTTAGAATAACAGTTACAATTTAATCAGGCTACTAACAAGCAGTAATAAATACAGCAGAATAAATGCAGTTAAGTACTTTTAGGAACTGGCAGCAAAAGCAATATAAATAAATAAAGTAGGAAGAAACACAAATATAAAAGCAGATGAATAAAGTGCAATTGTTTATATAACAATAGAAAATGAGCACACTGATTTGAGCAAATTACCCAATTAACCAGTAAAAAAGCTCAAGAATGAGTCCTGTTCCAGCAGTCTTCAATCAGACAAGTTCTAACTGCAAACTCCTGCCACTATGGTGCAGGGCAACCTTCTCCAAAAAAGATGGCCTGGATTAGTGCTCAAGTTATACAAACTATGATGGTTGGGGAAAGATGGGTGAAGACTGCCAGCCTAGTCAAATAGAATTGGATACATAATTCTATTATTTGTATAAATAAATGTAAAATACAGGCTTGTGTTTTTAAATGAAATAAAACACTGTAAAATGTGATCTTCAAGATTGTTGCAACATTGCCATCTGCTGTAAGGAAAAATCAAGCCAAGCATTTCAAATGTTCTTTGAAGTTACAATTATCTAAAAAAGTGGTGCCGAAGCGTCTGGCTGAACACATTCTTTCTATTGTCTTAACTTAAGGAATAACTGTTAGAGTATACATGTGAAATGTCTTTTATTGTAGTTTCCTCAGCAGGTGTTACCTTGCTAAATAATGCAGTTTGGTTGCCTGGGAACTCCAGACTAAGCATCAAGATGATGTAATGTGAATACTGGGAAAACCTAAGTGTCAAAATGATGTAATTTGGGAGGGCCTTAGCAGAGATGCTTGTTAGTGTTTTAAAAACTATTGTTCAGTGAGAGACTGAAAGCATTTGTCTTGGACCATTAACCCCAGTACTGCTTATGCTCTTTATGTATGTAAGTAGGATTATAGCACTGCATTTTCTCTTAAGATTAGCTAAAGATTAGAAAGTTAGATTAAGTATTTTTCTTTGACATCATACCTATCCTAATGTATTATTTTAAGTTTCTGTGTGATCTCTGAACTCTTAGATATCTCTGTGGTGTAGTAGTATTGTCTTGTGTTTTAATTATTTATTATTAAATATTTTAAAAACTTTTACATGTGTCTGGTTTGTATAGAGATAGTAGGTTCTAGAGTACATTGCATATTTACAGAGTTTACTGTAATAGGCCACTCTAATAAGCCTTAGACTGAATAGTCACATTATCAATTGAATAATAATAATATTGCACAGTAATAATTGGACACCCTTTCAAGGGCCTTTGGGTAGCTGATAATTATTAAGCTAGTGGTGGCAGGGGTTGGGATAAGCTATACTCACAAGTGTTTGGCTGTGGTGTGGGTAGAGCGAGTCCTGTAGCTTATGTACAGTGATCTCTGAAAGTGTTTTGTACTCTAAATCAGCCACGCAGAGGATACTCAGAGTTCAGATCACAATTGCTTTATTTCTTTTGTTAGCTTAGTTAGCAAGGGTGAGCAGGCAGCATGTGAGCACAGGAATATGGAAAGCTGACAAGGACCCAGTTGGTGGAGATGTGCCAGGCTAGGGGACTGGTGCATGGAAACCTGACTAAGGCAGACTTGATTGCAGCCTTGGTTACAGCTGCATCGGAAAACAGCATCCAAGGGGACAATCAGACTGGCAGTGGAGATGCAATATCCTCAGGGAATGGACAGCTCAACCTTTCTGTGAAGGACAATCAGACTGGCAGTGGAAATACAATATGCTCGGAGAATGGACAGCTCAACCTTTCAGCAGTGGACTTAAAAATCCAGCTGGAGCTAAAGAGACTTGAGTTGGAGGCCAGGCGTTTGGAAATATAAGCTGAAGAAAAGGAGTGTCAGAGGAAGCATGAGAGTGAAATGCTGACTCTTCGCCAGAGTCATGGAGGTAATGGGGAAGGGAGTAACTGGACCCAGGAAGCACAACAGGTCAGTAAATTTCTTCCGCAATTTAAAGATGGGGATAATTTTGATAGTTTCATTCACATGTTTGAAAGGGTATGCAAACAGTATAGTGTTGACCAAAGGCTCTGGGTACAGTTCCTGACCCCCTTACTCCATGGGAAAGCTGTAACTTGTATAGCACAAATGCCTGACTCTGTCTATTTTGATTATACTGCTGTAACAAAATGTCTGTTACAATGTTTTAAGCTAACACCTGAAATATATAGGAAAAAGTTTTGTGAGCATAGTTGCAAGGCAGATGAAAATGTATGTGAATATGTTGTTGAACTGAGCACTTATTTTCATAGCTGGGTAAGTGGATGTCAGGTCATCACTTTTGAAGGGCTGGCAGACCTTTTGGTGAGGGAACACTTTGGCAGGTTCTGGCCTTATCTTACCACTCCCCACTCTATGTCCTAGGTAGGAGACCTCTGCCATACCCACCTGACATTTGCTCGGCTTAATGGTCAACCCTGCCCTCTGTTGTCTGCCCAGCACCTCCCTGACATGCTGAAGTTGCTCTGGCTAGGAATGGCTGTAGATGGCAATATCATCTAGGTAAGCAAGGGCAAACCCTCCTGCTCCTGCTAGGATATTATCCACCAACCTCTGAAAAGTCGCTGGGGCATTCTTCATCCCAAAGGGCACCTTTGTGAATTCATACAAGCCAAAAGGAGTCACAAAGGCTGACTTCTCTTTAGCACTGGGAGTCAAGGGCACCTGCCAGTAACGCTTGTTAATATCAATGGTTGTAAGATACTTAGCCCCACGCAGCTGCTCTAGGGCCTCATCTGTCCTAGGCATGGGTAAGCATCCGACTCTGTGAGAATTTTTAATTTCCTGTAATCCACACAGAACCTCGTGCTGCCATCCTTCTTTGGCACCAACACCACTGGTGAGGCCCAGGGACTGTTAGACTTCTGAATCACCCCTAGTTCCAACATCTCCTGTACCTCCTCCCTCAGAGTCTGTCTGACTCTCTCAGGCACCCTATAAGGGGCTTGCCTAATAGGCCTTTGGGGTCCTGTATTCACCTGGTTCTGCACCAGGTGGGTGCACCCTGGTTTACCAGTGAACACATCCCCAAATACCTGCAACACTGCTTGGATTTCTTGAACTTGAGTAGGAGATACCTGCTGGGACATTGCTACCCCTTCCACCGAGGTGTCAGCCCGGGCCTCACTGAGGAGATCAGTCACCAGATCTCCCTCAGACTCCTCCTGCAATCCACTGCAAATGCTCAGCACAAGGGCTTCCCTATCCTGGCAAGGTTTCATCATGTTAACATGGTACAATCTGTACCGCTGCCATCTGCCTAGCACTTCCACCATGTAATTAACATCACTTACTTTTCTTACCACCTTGTAGGGTCCCTCCCAAGCTGCTTGCAGCTTGTTGTGTCTGACAGAAATGAGAACCATTACCTGCTGCCCCACATCATACTCTCTAGCTTGAGCATTCCTGTCATACCACACCTTTTTCTGTTGTTGGGCTTCTGCCATGTTCTCCTGGGCCAAGGCCATAAGTTCCCTGAGCCTTGTCCTGAGGGTTAGGATGTATTCCACAACAGACTCCTTGTGAGACTCACACTCACCTTCCCACTCATCTTGAATTAAATCTAGAGGTCCCCTCACCCTATGCCCATACAGCAACTCAAAGCGTGAAACACCTGTGGATTCCTGTGGAACCTCTCTGTAAGCAAACAACAGATGGGGCAAATATTTGTACCACTCCCTCTTAAACTGATGTGCAAATGCCTGTAGCATGGACTTGATTGTAGAGTTTAATATCTCAACAAGACAATTAGTCTGGGGATGGTAGGGGGTGGTCTTCATGTGCTTCAGCCCCAAAAGACTTCCACAGACAAGCCAGCAGGTCTGACATGAAACTGGTGCCTCGGTCAGTCAGTATTTCTTTTGGAAACCTACCCTGCTGAAAATTTCTGCCTCAACGGAGGACAAAGCTACTGCCTCAGTGTATTGTGTAGCATAATCCACAAACCCTAGGATATACTTTTTCCCTGTGGAACTTGGGGTACTCAGAGGACCCACAATATCCATAGCTACCCTCTGAAATGGCTCCTTAATCACAGGCAAAGGCATCAAAGGAGCTCTCACCTTGTCTCCTGCCTTGCCTACCTTTTGGCACTGCTCACAGGTCCTGCAGTACCCTGTTACATCTCTGGAAATTCCAGGCCAATAGAAATTTTGCATAATAGGCCTCTTTGTACATTTTATGCCCATATGACCTGCAAAGGGAATATCATGGGCTATGGCTAGAAGCACCAGATGGTAAGTTCTAGGCACTACCAACTGCTGTACTCTCTCACCTTCTAGCCCTCCCTCAGGGGTCCAACCCTTCCCAGCTCCCCTTCCACTGGAAGTCTGGCATCCTCTGACAGTGGTGCCTCACTGTCAGCCTGGGTACTACTACTCAACTCTACCTTTGCAGTTACTCTGTCCAAGGGACCATCAGTACCCACAAGCAGCTGTGACTCACCTGCAGTCTCATTGCTACAGTGTAGCTCACTCCCTGAAGTAACCACTTCAGCTGTCCTGGCTGCAAGTATGCAGTCTGTCTGATTCTCCCCCAGGCTACCAGACTTACATGCTTGTCTCCAAGCCTGACTGCGTGTAACTGCACAAGTGCAGGGTACTGTACAATCAAAATTATTCCCTATCAGGACATCTGCAGGTATATCCCCAAACACACCTACTTACTGGCTTCCTTTTCCACCCTCCCAGTCAAGCTGAACTCTGGCCAAAGGTATTTGGAATGGGATCCCACCTAAAGCCCTGACTGGAGTAGACTGTCCAGGCAAGTAGTACTCATCTGTAACCAGTGCAGGCTTTACAATGGTTGTATCAGAGGCTGTGTATCTCTTAGTAATGGCCTCTTTGCAATTCACTACAATAGGATATAACCTATGGTGGTAGTTTGGTACACTTGTTGTCCCAAGACAACCTACTGTTGGCATTTTGCCTTTCCCACTTATTGGCTCCCTCACCTTTGGTTCCCCACCTCCATGGACACCTATATGCCCCATTGCCCCACTGGTTGCATTCAAAGCATTTCACCCTAGCTCCTGGATGTGTACCTGGACTAGTGGCTTCCCCTGCAACTGGCAGATTCTGTTGGGGCAATCTGTGCTGCCCAACATGGGTTCCTTTAGACCCACGAGCAGCACTGGGGGTTCCCTTCCTGTGCAGGGCTGCCCTGCTGGCCAGGTATAGGTCTCCCTTCTTCCCAAACTCATCTGAAGTAGCACATTGTCTATCAGCCAACCAGATTCTCACATCCTCAGGCAAAGTGCTAAGCCTGCACCTGTTAACAAAAAGCAGCTGAGGGCATTCTTAGGGACAGCAGGATACTACAGAAAGTTCGTCCCTAGTTATAGTACCATAGCTGTTCCCTTCACAGACCGGACAAGGAAGAACAGGCCAGATAAGATAGTGTGGACCCCAGCATGGGAGCAGGCATTTCAGAAGCTTAAAGAAGCTTTGGGAGGACCCCTGTGTTAGCCAGTCCAAATTACAGCAAAGAATCTGTTGTGCAAGTGGATGCTTTGAACCATGGGATGGGGGCTGTACTTAGCCAGATTTCTTCAGCGGGAGAAGAGCACCCAGTGGTTTATCTCAGTTGTAGGCTCCAACCCAGGGAGGAATGCTATGCAGATGTAGAAAAGGAATGTCTAGCCATAGTGTGGGCACTGCAAAAACTTCACCCTTATCTGCATGGAAGAAAATTCACTGTAATGACCAATCACAACCCTCTAACATGGTTAAACAGAGCCAGTCAGCAAAATGCCAAGTTGCTAAGATGGAGCCTGGAGTTGCAAGCATATGATATGTCAGTGCAGCACTGCAGTGGGAGTAGCAATGCCAATGTAGATGGGCTCTCAGTCTCAAGACAGGGAATGGGGTGAGGTACACCCAGATAGACCTAACCCTCTCAAGTGGCATTTCTTAAGGGTCACTTGAAAAACTAGCCTGAGTTCTCCAGGGGGGGAAGAGATGTGAAGATTGGGGAAAGATGGGCAAAGGCTGCCAGCCTAGTCAAATAGAATTTGATTCATAATTCTACCATTTGTATAAATAAATGTAAAATACAGGCTTGTGTTTTTAAATGAAAGAAAACACTGTAAAATGTGAACTTCAGGATTGTTGCAACATTGCCATCTGCTGTAAGGAAAATCAAGCCAAGCATTTCAAATGTTCCTTGAAGTTACAATTATCTAAAATGTTGTGTCGAAGAGTCTGGCTGAACACATTCTTTCTATTGTCTTAACTTAAGGAATAATTGCTAGAATATACATGTGAAATGTCTTTTATTGTTGTAGTTTCCTGAGCAAGTGTTAGCTTGCTAAATAATGCAGTTTGGTTGCCTGGGAACTCCAGACTAAGTGTTAAGATGATGTAATGTGAATAAACCTAAGTATCAAAATGATGTAATTTGGGAGGGCCTTAGCAGAGCTGTTTGTTAGTGTTTTAAAAACTCTTGTTCAGTGAGAGACTGAAAGCATTTGTATTGGACCGTCAACCCCAGTACTGCTTATGCTCTTTATGTATGTAAGTAGGATTATATAGCACTGTGTTTTCTCTTAAGATTAGTTAAAGATTAGAAAGTTAGATTAAGTGTTTTTCTTTGACATCAGACCTATCCTACTGTATTATTTTAAGTTTTTGTGTGATCTCTGAACTCTTAGATATCTTTGTGGTGTAGTAGGATTGTCTTGTGTTTTAATTATTTATTATTAAATATTTTAAAAACCTTTACCTGTGGCTGGTTTGTATAGAGATAGTAGGTTCTAGAGTACATTGCATATTTATAGAGTTTACTGTAATAGGCCACTCTAATAAGCCTTAGACTGAATAGTCACATTACCAATTGGATAATAATATTGCATAGTAATAATTGGGCACCCTTTCAAGGGCCTTTGGGTAGCTGATAATTATTAAGCTGGTGGTGGCAGAAATTATTACCGTATAGTCTGTGTAAAGGGGCACAGCTGGAGATTCTGTGTCAGCCTTTCCAAGGAGTGTCTGTAAAGTTGTATAAATACTTATCTCAAAGTGTGTGTGGTGTGTCAGCTTCCTGGGCAGGGACATGAAGCACTGTTTGGACAGAGAGGGTACTGGAGGTTAGCTTGCCAGCTAGGCTGAGATCTGGACCCTATAGCTGTGCCAGTGGGGAGTTTTATTGGGGACCTGGGGAGCAAAAGAGCAACCAGCCCCAGACTGGTTGTGATCTCTGTGTGCACTTAAGGGAAATTGTACTTTACTGTGTGTATTTGCTATCCTGTCCTCTTCTAGGAGACAACCTTCCTGATGTTAGTGGTGAGGATTGAGGCTCCTTGATTGCTGGGCCAGGCCACGGTCATCACACAAACAAAGCTAGATTCAGCAGGCCTGAATCTAGTCTATGCTAGAGCAAACATGGCACACCAATTTCAGAAAGAAACAGTTCAAATAAGCAGGCACAATAAGCCTTTAACCAGAAATTCCCAGCTCAGAAGGGCAGAATCTAGCCTCTCCTCCTGCAAGAGTACAAAAGATTGCAAAAGTTGCACTCAGTCAGCTGAGAATGGCATATCAATACTTTTACTGTCTCTTATTGGAATCTAAAAAGGCTCTAGCCTTACAAATGACAATGCCAAAGCTACAATACTGTCTACTACTATCTGCACTTAACTCAGCACAGAATATCCTATACTGTACAACTAGCATCAAATAAAATCTGCAGATTCATAACACTGGGTGGCCCAAGGGAACATCACTGCTAATCAACGGAGAAGACAGGATGGATGCCAATAACTGCCAGGGCTGATCTTTTACTAGACTGCCTCAGGTACAAACTTCTTAACTACCCACCCCAAAAACATACAATACATCACAGAGAAACCAGTTCCTCATTGTGGTCATCCACAGATAATGCACTCTGTCTAGCTCAACCACAGTTCTGTAAAACAATAGGTGAAAGAGCCTTCCCTAAGCTTGCACCAGCTCCCCAGAACTGCCTTCCAAAAAATATCCAGAAACAATGAAAATTAAATATATTCAAAAAAGATCTGCTTTAATTCATTTATAAGGCATACAAATGCTACTACTTTGACACAGGATCAAGCAGGTAGCTCAGAAATTCACTAGGCAGACCATGTTACTCCCTTCCTTGACTGATTTGAAATTTGTAAATATGTACACTCAGTGCTGATGCTATCAAATATGCAGACCTATAACAAAGCTTTGGCAAAGGGAGTGGCTGCGCTTGGTGGAACAAGTAAAGGGGGTGATCAAGCAGGTACCAGTGGTGTGAATGAATGCCAGTACTGCATTTGTAGCATATACCTCTCAACTTCTTTGTTCAAGAATTCAGGAAAAAACAAATATAACAGGGGGTCAAAAGTCCAAAATCAGGGACACTTTTTAAATATTACTCTCCAATTATAATATTAATAGCATAACAGGTTTTGTATCAACTTGCATTTCTTGAACAATATGAAGCATACAACTATAAAATGTGGCATTGCTGACTGTAAACCTTAGTATTTAACCAGGAAATCAAAAATTCTTTAAGAAATAGGACAAAACAAACTATGAGGCAGCCAGGGATGTTTTGCAAAAGAAAAAAAAAGAATAGTGTATTTCATTTAGTTTTTGCAGGCTGCTTGTTACATTTGTCATAAACAGCTTGCTATGCTTTCAGAGAAATTTTTTTTTTGGCAACTTTAAGATGAAAACTTGCTTTTTTCTTGCTCTTGAAGGTGCTGGAGGGTGCAAGAGTGCAGTACTGGGATTTGTTAATGAAATGCCAGTACTGAAATTGCAATCATGGCTGAAACAATGAAGACTAGCTTGCTACAATATTTTCAGACAGGAGATTTTGGCTTTTTTTTGCTTCTCAACCAGAATTTATTTGAGGGGTACACGGGTTTGTAGAACTGAAAAATGTTAAGATGTTCTAGCTATGGTTCTGCAAATATGGTAAAAACATGTCCATTCTATTGTCATTTATCTCCAACAATATTCAGGGTATTTTATGCTTTGCATAGCAACTCTTTTTTGTTTTCACAAATGTTCACTACAGCTTTTGCTCTGTATATAAGCAAACACTTGAAAATAGTTCTACCTTCTGGAGATTTACTGCATCATCCTAGATTTCTTGTCATTGCACTTCTCTGTTTTCATTCTCTGTATCACACTGCATTAATAACTGTCTGTAACTATATATTAACATTTTGTAAAGTCCCTTTGGCCTAGGTTATGACTGAAAATGGTCTGAGGCCTACTCAGCCTTCCCAGTCAACAAAGTTAACATTAATATGCTCAGTATTGGTCTATCATATTCTACTAATAAACAGGCATGCAGTTTACTGCCACAGTGTCAAAGGGAAAGAATGCTGTGTGAAGAGTTATTTTCTGCAGTGACTGCATCTTTCTGCATCTTTCTGTGAGTGTTTGATCAGGGAACCTAAATGTTGGTGGCAAAGCAAAACTGATATACTATTTGCTAACATTATTGACAGCATGGCCTAGACCAACTCTTTACAGTTTTTGAACATTCTTTGATCTTGAGATTGACTACTCCCATATTTTTGCTCTGTTTCTCACATTCACTCTTTTTAATAGGGACTAGATGGGCATGTTAACAATTTGCAGCATTATTTTATTTAATCTTGCTATTTGGTTGGTAGCTCTGACTACTTATTCTGCTCCCTGTTGATGTTTGATATACCTCTTACATATCCACTTGAGTGAGTAATGTCTGTATAAATGTGCCAAACATTGCCAGGAGACCAGCAGAAACATCACTGAAAGAGTGGCTTGGGAAGCTAGCATTAGCAAATTCCTCACTAGCGCCTGAGATAATCAAAATAAGAAACTTTTCATTTTTATGACAGAAATGGGTTTATAGGTGTTTGCTAGGCTAATGACCACAATGGCCTTTTTAAGCCTAACCATGCATCCCAAATCTCTGACAGGTTCTGGTACATTTGATAAATGTAAGCAGAGGCTTGGGAGATGGAACATTTATAAGCAGGGGACTGGGAAATGAACCATTTGCTGGTTACCTGTGTCTATTAGAGACACAAGTGCCAAGGCAAAAACATGTGTCAGTACTAGACTAACTTGTCTTGTCAGCCATTTTTAGTCTAGCTAATCACTCCACATGAGAATCAAACCCTGCACCTTATGTTTGTTAGACAGCCATTATACTAGCCTCCAAACATCACACACTGAATAGGACATTTCAACTTTTACCTTTAGAATTTGTGAAGAAAGTAGAAAATGCTTAAGGAAAAAGCTACATATTAGGGACACATGTTAAATGTTTGAAATTCTCAAAATAGACTCCAATTTTAGGAGGGGGAGAGCAAAACTTAGAGAAAACATTAAAAGAGCCCATAGAAAATAATGCTAGAGAGGCTGATGTTTTCTTTCTCCAGCTAACATTTCACATGTAAATGACTGTAAAACTGCATTTCCGAGTTCCTCAAAAAATGCATGAAAGCTTTTGTTTTCAATAAGGAAGTGTCTGAATAACTTATTTTTCTGGGGGTGGTCTTCAGCAGCATCTCAAGCTATTCTTATTAGCCACAACAGTGTCAATGATTTTTTTTTTTCTGGAATAATTGTCATTTTTATGGGCATTTATATTGCAGGAAGGAACAGTCACATAAGCACAATTTTTTATAGTTTCACTATCCCCCAGATTCTCAAAAGCTTGCATGGTGTGCATGATTAGTGTTAGATGAAATTTCGCCAATATGGCGGCCGAGCGATTCACGTACGTGCACGTTTGACGTGCGCAGGCACTGTAGCCCTAGTGCTGCACGTCCCCAGCCCCCATATGCAAATCACCCCATTTACAGGTGAAAACCATGCAAATGAGGTAAATTTGCCATCCAGGAAGCAGGAATCAGGGCATGCAGGACTAGCGTAATATGCAGAAATGTACTTGGTTAGTAACCGAGTACAGCACTGCAAACTGCAAAACCAGAGCTATGACAGCTCCAAATAAAGGCTGCACAGCATTGAGGAAGCATGCCAATGGCCAAGTAAAAGGCCATTGGCATTGCAAACAATGCCAAATGTACAAAATACAACTTTTATGATATGTCCATTGATCACGTCCGTTGAAGCATAGGGCAGCAGAGCGCAAACGGGACCGGTGGGGAAATAAGAAAATAAACCTAAAAACAACAGTCTAACTAAAATCAGTATTCCACCATGGAAGTCAATGGCAGGCAAAAGACAACCTGGCCAGTGACTAGTAGTTGCTAAGGGGGGAGGCACAGTGTGACACATGTAACTATGCATTAGCAGGCAATTCTATGCAAATGAGGGAAAGGATAGTGAATCCCAGTTTTCTCCAGCATGTGAGGCAGGTCTGAACAGTGTATGAGTATGGATAGCTGAGTGCAAGATTAGGAGGTAGGTGACATCATGTGTGGGAGTGTCAGGCATACTGTCAGCAGATTGGAGCCCTGTGGCTCGGGGTTGCATCCAGCTTAGCAAAGCAAAGCCAGGAGGTGTGTCTAAACCTGCCCAGCATGTATGACACAGTGTAAGCTTGTGCGCTCGCCATGCAATGGGATCTACAGGAAGATAAAGGAAGTGAATCCAGGAAATAGTATCAGTGTACATATTGCAGTACACCGATTGCGTGGCATGCCCCGGGATGAATCAGAAGGGCAATGGGAAAGAAAAGCAGCAGTAGGAAGTTAATCAAAGGGTATTAGGTTCTTTGCCAGGTGAAACGGATCGAAACCAGCCAATTAAACAGACAGCAGACCAGCCCAGTACAGCCCAGAATGCCACTATAAACTATGCAAACACCTAGCCCTCTGGTTTTTCCCACATGCTATACCACCAGTGTAAACAAGCAGGGAACTTTTAACACTCACAACAGCAAAATATTAGGGGCTGCAATAGCTATCATACAACTTGTGGAAGAGGCTGAGGGTGGCGAGGATGGAAATGCTGCCGGCCAACCCACAGTTAGGAGACGGAGAAGAGTGAACAGACCCAGGGTCACCTACCAAGGGCTACATGAGCTGGAGATAGTGGAAAACTATAGGGTGGATAGGGACCTCCTACAGCAGATTGCTGAGCTGTGCTGGCCATGCTTGACACACAGAACTAACAGAGGGGAATCCATCCCAGTGGAAATGAAGGTATGTGTAGGCCTAAGAATACTAGCTACAGGCACCTTCCAAAAGCCAAATGGGGATATGATGGGGATCTCACAGGCATCAGCATCCAGGGTACTCCACCAGTTCCTGGATGCCATAGCAGCACATGTTTGTGAGCACATATATTTACCTCTCGACCATGAGGCGTTGGCCAGCAGTATGCGTCTCTTCCACCAAATAGCAAAATACCCTGAGGTAGTGGGTGCAATAGACTGTACTCACATATGCATCAAAGCACCACCCGGTGAGCAGGGTAGGGTTTACATCAACTGCAAGGGTTTCCCCTCCATCAACTGCCAGGTCGTGTGCGATGCCCAGGGCATAATACTGAATGTGCATGCTGCCCTGGAAGTTATCATGATTCCCACATCTGGCATCTGATGCAGCTGTACCGGAAGTTTGCCAATGGGGACATCCCACATGGTCACCTAGTGGGGGATGCTGGATATGCACTGGAGCCGTGGCTGATGACATGCATCAGAAATTCATACACACCCGAACAAGAACTCCATAATGAGGCACACGCACAAACAAGAATCATAATAGATCATATGTTTGGGATGCTCAAGTCATGGTTCCAGTGCTTTGACACATCCGGTGGAGCCTTGCAGTACTCACCAACTACATGTACCCAAATCATCCTTGTATGTGCCATGCTACACAATATGATCCTGCGGAAACAGCTGCAGCAGGAGCAGCAAGTGGCAAGGCCGTATAGCCCCCCAACAATGCCAAGGCCTGCACAGGCACAGAGTGACTTGGAGGAGGAACAACCTGAGCCTGCCCCAGTAGGCAGAAGGAGGCATGCCCAGTATGCCCTGGCCCTGGCAAAGAGGCAACGCATAGCACATACACTGACACGGGAGGGACCCAGGGAATAGCACCTCTCTCTGACTCTCACATACAGTAAAAGGGATGCCAAACATTACACTACCTGTGCCTAACCATGCATAGGCAGTGTACTACATGCATCCGACATAGGCAGCCCTGCAGCACCACCCACAATACTGGGACACCCGCAGGATAAGTGACTCACACATGCCAGTCAGGAGGGGAGTCACATACCCAACAACAGTCACAGCCAGGACAAGTGTAGACAAACACAAACAAATTTCATACTATGGCCTCTGAATGAGGGGTATGGCTGACCCCCACCCAGGCATACATGGACAGACCACAGCAGGCCAGGTAGTGGGATGTCAGTTGTGACAGTTAGGAAGTCTGAAACCAATGTGTATGCAAACAAAAGCTAGAAACGGAAGTACACCGGCATGGCAAAGCCAGCACGATGGGTACAACCACTGACAGAATCGGACTACAGGACATACCAGTACAGTCCTAGCAAATGTGTACAACTGTCAGGTGTGACCCCCCACCTCACATAGAAATAAAGTAACAGTCAGGTGCACCACCCCTACTCCTATGTAGAAACATAGAAATAGTCAGGTGTACCTCCCGCTATGCAGACACGTTGCAACAGTCAATGCCAAATGATCGGTGGATACCCTGCAGACACAGCATGCTACCTGTCTGTGTACAACACAAAGGTCAGCTGTGCAGTACAAACCACTGGACATGCTCCACACATGCATAGCAGACAGCCTTACTAGACATGCTCACACACTTAGAGTAATGAAGGCAATGTCAGTCATCAACATACTGAAAGGTCATACTGGGCATGCTCACACACTTAAACACATGAAGGTCATGTATGCAAACACCAGTGGACCAGACTTATCCAGTGGTTGCAATAGTTACTGCAGACACATGTCAGCATGCACCACTCATGCCTTGCACACACATGGATAGGAATACAGACATATATGTAAGGACAACACAGCATAATACGCCAAAGGTAGATGGATATAGATGTGTGGAAGAGGGTGACCATGACAAGGAGCCATCCAAGCCTGACCCACCGAGCACACAGCCAAATGGCCCCAAACACATCAGTTGCAGATGTCACACACAGCAGTTACTAGCGACCAGTACCTGTCAGCACCAGAGACTATGTGGTCCACGTGCCAGCTGTGCAACATGGCTGTACAAGGGCATATTCAGCTAGTTGCCTAGACATGCACCTGTGACATATGACCCTGTGTGTGGCCACCTGTGGTGTGTCACCCCTACATGAATGGTGTATGGGCCATGCACACACTGACCACCCCATAGTGGTACCCTGACAAGCCTGCTGAGGTTATTCAATGTGTAATACACCTTTGAGAGACTTGTAGGCCAGTCTGTGGCACATCCCATAACTGCGTACTGCTGTAGTGTGATAGACTAGTTAGGTAGGATTTCTAACCTCAGCCATGGCAACTGTGTGAGTGTGTGTCATTGTTCGTGTGTGTGTCAATCTCTCACTGACTGTGTAGAGAGCAATGCTTTTAGGTTACTCACACCCCTTACATTTCACATACCCAAGTTTGGCAAGGCTGCTGATGTCACCCACCTAGAAATACTCACCTGGGAGAGCTGTAGTCAAGTAATCTCCATAGTGCATGCTGTAACTGCATACTACTGTAGTGTGATAATGTAGTTAGGTAAAACATCTAACCCCAGATATGACAACTGTGCGTGTGTGAGTCTGTGTGTCACTAACTGTGTAGAGTGCAATGCTTTTTAGGCCACTCACACCCCTTACAAGTCGAATACCCTCCTTTGGCAAGGCTGCTGATGTCATTCAACCTGAAATACACCTCTGGGACAATCATAGCTGAGTAATCTCCATAGCACGTCCCGTAACATCGCATGGCCATAGTGTGAATAAAAAGTTAGTTGTGAGTGCTAGCACCCGACCTGCCAACTGTGTGTGTATGCGTGAATGTCTGACTATGTTGAGAGCAATGCTTTTAGGTAACTCACACCCCGTACATTTCACATACCCACTTTTGGCAAGGCTGCTGATGTCACCCACCTAGAAATACTCCCCTGGGAAAACTGTAGCCCAGTAATCTCCATAGCCCATCCTGTAATTGCATACTGCTGTAGTGTGATAATGTAGTTGGATAGGAGGTCTAACCCCAGATGTGGCAACTGTGCATGTATGGGTCTGTGTGTGCATGTTTGTCTGTCACTGACTGTGTAGAGTGCAATGCTTTTAGGCCACTCACACCCCTTTCAAGTCAAATACCCTCCTTTGACAAGGCTGTTGATGTCACGCAACTTGAAATACACCTCTGGGACAATCATAGCTGAGTAATCTCCATAGCACATCCTGAAACATCGTATGGCCATAGTGAGAGTAAGGAGTTAGTTGGGAGTTCTAGCACCCGACCTGCCAACTGTGTGTGTATGCGTGCATGTCCGACTGTGTTGAGAGCAATGCTTTTAGGTAACTCACACCCCGTACTTTTCACATACCCACCTTTGGCAAGACTGCTGATGTCACCCATCTAGAAATACTCCCCTAGGAGAGCTATAGCCCAGTAATCTCCATAGTGCATGCTGTAACTGTGTACTGCTGTAGTGTGAATTAGATGCATGGTTGGGTTCCATCCCCACATATGGCAGTTCTGGATGTATTGTGTGTGTCGCTGTTTGTGTAGGGAGCAATGCATTTTAGGCTAGTCTCTTGCAGTCATTTCAAAGCCCTACTTTGGCAATTCTGCTGATGTCAGTCAGTGTGAAATACACTTATGGGAAATGACTACCCCAGTAATATCAGTGGCGCTTACTATAACTGCGTAGTGCTGTAGTGTCATACACTAGTTAGGTAGGGGTTCTATTCCCAAATGTGACAGGTGTGTGTGTGTGTGTGTGTGTGTGTGTGTGTGTGTGTGTGTGTGTGAGTGTATTTGTAACCCGTATTCTGTGTACAGGTGGTTGTGACTGTGTGGCCAATGTTGAGTGGGTTTTGCATTTTCCTATATGGTGGCCATACTATATATCACAATGTCCACTGTACAGGGATAACACATGCGATATGGCTGAAAGGCCAGGGTGCAGAGCCATACCCAGACATGTGACATCACGGCCAGGCAATCACAGTTAGCAACCCCAGTGTCACTCAGAGCACACTCTCACCCCATGTGTCATACACACACATGGCTAGGTAACAGACAATATGTGAGTAGTACACTGCACATTGGCCACCGATAGTAACTATGGAGTGACAGCAGTGGGCCACAGAGGGCATGACACCCAGTCCATCTGTGCAATATGCACAAATGTGCAGACAGTGCACCACCCCCATGTTCTCCAATGGACAACTGCACCACCTGTGGTGCCATCACATGTGACCCACAATAGACATACCATGCCTGACAACATGCCCGTATGGACAGATACCACTGACACCAAGGAATGCTGATAGCATGCACACCATGTAGGTGCAGGGTAAAGCTACTGGCCATTACCATCCCCCGCCACAGGTGGGCAGGACTGGCACAACTGATGATAGTCTGTGTTCACAACATGGGCTGGACACCCCAGGTACAGTTCCACATGTCACTGTACATGCATGTGGGAGGTGTGCACATCCCAGATGTAGTCCATGTCATGGATGAAGGAACACAGACATGGCAAGCAATGCACAGCAATGCCCACACACAGTAGTCACCCAGGGGACCAGATGGGGGATACAATACTGGCTTCTGTGAGCAAATGCAGACACTACATCCCGTATTCACAATGTAGACCATCGTCATGTGGCCTGATGCCAAGGTACACCCATCTCCTAGCCGTGGACAGCCGTCTGGTGCAGTCGAACACCACACACCTGTGCAGACATGCACACATACATGTCAGTAGTGGCACCCTGTGTGTTTGTGTGTGTGTTGCATGCTGCAGATGTTCACATCCACACTCCCTATAACCTCCATGGGCATACTGCAGCATGCTGTCTGATGTCAGACACCTTCCTATACCCTTTGCCCGTACAGCCCCTGTATGACCTGTGTGGTGCATGGGATACCTGCACAGTGATGTGATGTGGCAATCCCACAAGTGATGAGTTGTACACCTGGCCCTGCCATGTGTGTCAATGTGTATGTGTCCTTGTGAAAGTGCGGCTGTGTTGACGCTGGCACCTGTTCATGCCAACAGGCACGTGTATGTCACCTACCGTACAGCTACTGTATCCCTGTTGCAGATGTCACTCCCCATCACATATATGTTCTGAGTGATCCACAACAGGTAGCCCATGTGGCGCATCCAATAATTGCAGCAGACTTTGCTAGCACTATATAGTCATCAGGGGTTTGATACCCTGTGCTTCTAGGTGTGTGACACAACCATGCCTCAGTTTTACCCTCCCTCCCCTCCCTGACACATATTAGTCTCTGACTGCATCCCCCATCCCCTCTCAGGTGGACATGGAGACCTACACCTGCCTTACTTAGGCAGCAGCATGTGTAATGTAGGTAATGTTCATGATCAGCTGATGGCCTTTGCACGAATCGCAGCCCTTCCCTAGCTGAATGCATGTGAAACAACTATGGTAACATCCCCATCACCAATTGTATGGAAACACACTCCAATACCCAGGAACATCATGGTGGTGTTTGCCCTTGTCACCCACTGTGAGCAGGAACTAGATCTGGTGTCTGCCAAACAGCATCCCAGATGGATTATGGTGTACCTCTAACAACATACACTGTGGAAACAGTGCATCAAACGGGAGGTGGATTTGCCTGACCTGACTACAGCCTGTAGGTGCCACTATACCTCATTTGGAGTAATGTTGCTTTAACAGTGTTTGTGTGGATGTGGCTAATGTACATGTCTCAAGACCTGCCATGTCAGTTCCATGTTAATGAGGAATCATCATCTTCAGGGTCATCTGCAGCCTGGGCAGTGTTGTGTCTGTGGCTGCATGTGCCACCCACGGAGCATCTAGCTGTCGACTGCTGAAGGTAGTGTGAGGATTGCAGTCAGTAGATGGAGAAAGCTGTGGTAGTCACACATGTCATGTCCCTCAAAGGACATATGTTACAACAACCCTGTAACAACAGTAAATGTATGTGGTCATCACAGCAGCATGTCAATATTGGTCCTGTGTATGTGCTCCCAGCCACACCTCTGTCTACCTTTGTACATATGCCATGCATGAAGTGGTGCATATGTGCTGTACGCCATACTTTGTGGCATCATATCTGAGAACAAGCCATGGCTATAGCTGACTGCTACATATGTTATGTACAGTAGGGGTTACATTACATTACATTACCTGCACATTCTGAGAGGATGTCCGTACAGTACTGAGGTCTGTGTACCTATGGTGAATGTCAACAGTGTGTTTAGTGTTGATATGTACCTTAGCCTGTGTACAGACTGTGCTAGATGACATTGTTCTACTTCCCCTACTTGCAGATGTTACATGCTGCCCCACTGTATAGTACTGTAGTGTCGTACATGTTTGTAGGGCCATAAATACACGTGTCCCATACCACAGACACCCACCAGACAAAACTGTGTAGCAGGCCAGTATATGTAATGAAATCTGTGAGTGGCACATATGAGGATGGTGTCAAACACATAGTCCTTATACTGTCATACCATGCTAGCTAACCATATGTGGCTGTGGCTGTCTTCACAGTGGTTGTGGATATGCACTATCACACAGGTGTATCCTACCCTGTGCTGTGACATGCCTGTGGAACCTGCTGTATATGCAGGTACATGTGCATCCCCCCTTGGGAGGTGTAGGCCAGTGTTGAGCCATTCTGCCTGCAGCCTGCACAGTGCATTGTGACATGCCTAGCAGCTGAGTGTAGCTACCTAGTGGGATCTCATGCGCAGATACTAGACAGATGTCCCACTGCCGGGCCTCCTCTAACAGTCATGTATGTCAGACAGGGCAGTGGGATGCAGTGTGGATGTATGTCAATACCTATTGTGTAGTATGTGGCCATGGCACCCCTGTAACAGCAGTCATACCGTTGCAAGCCAGGCAGGGGGGTGTGAATGCATGACCTATGGTGGACATTATATACCTGTCGTCATGTGTAATACCCATCTACATGGCCATCCACATCCATATTGTGAGGCATGGTACACGTGTAGCACTAAGGGCATATGTGTATACCTCTGGAATGTACAGACTGTGTTAGATCCCCACATATACTGGCCAATATCTCTGCTGCAGTCCACAGTGGCATTACATGCTAGCAGCAGTACTGTACACTGATGTCCTTTGGATATTGTTCAGTAACCAATGGCACACATGTTATGAGCAGATGTGACCTGGCACACACACACCATATCTGTGAAGACAATCACAATGACAGTAGCAATAGCTTACTAGTATACCTGCTAGAGATACCTGACATCCCCTACAACTACGATATTGGGAACATACGGGCTGGGGTGGCCTACACTTCATGTCCAGGAACTATGGTGGGAATTTACATATCCAGATAGCCAGATATTTGAATATACATGTGTTCTACACCCATTTAACACTGTCATGGCAACCACTCACTATTGATCCCCACATCATGTGTGTGTAGTTCCATTACATCTCCTGTGTGATGGGCATCCATCCCATGTGTGGGCAGCAGTACTACCGACAGCATGTAGCAATACCCCATACAGGAGAAGCGGCACACTCAGGGCAGCCACATATTCATCAGAAGATCAGGACATACAGACAGAATGCGAGTGGAGTTGTGTTATGCATTGCACAGTACTGGTGTTACAGGGTGTGGGTGTACATACTAGTTTGCCATGGAATGCAGTCCATCTACATAGCACACAACTGTGAGCCTACCCTCATGCTGGCTGAAGCTGTGCCTATCATGTCTTGTCTGTCCACCACACAGGTTTTATATCAGATAATACACTGGCAATGTGTGTGTTGCGTATTACCAGTACATGGCTACATCCATGGCCATCCATACCAGCAATTCCCTGACTAAGGGTATGTTATGGACTATCTTGTAACACCTGTACCTTGTGTAGTGTATGGCAATAGTTGTCCACATATGTGCCTGTATTCCAGCCTCTGTCCATCATCTTCATACCAAGCTGTGCACATATGTCATGTTGGTGGTGGTTGATCCACAGTGGGCTGGTAGTATAACACACTGCCATGTCTGCCATCAGTCCACTGCCACTGTATCCCCCACACATATGGTGGGGCTGGGGCTATATTTGTGTGTACGCCACCTTCACAATACTTGTGTGTCCTCATGCACTGCAGAGCCCTGTATATGTAACAGTGGTATATGGCCCTGTATAACTGAGTCCAGGGGGGAGCACCAGAAAAGACCTAGACTGCTACAAAATGTGGGGTTATCAGGGCTGAGCTGCCTTAAGGTATCTGGATGTACAGTACTACATACTTCACCTATATACACATTACTGTCATGGATCTGGATATTGCAAGACTACTGCCCCCTGCCATACAAATTGTTCTGTGTGTTAGTGTGCACGTGATGGTGTCAGTTATGCCAAGTTATGTAGCAGTTACAACCCATGTGGTCATAAGACATCCATACCACCTACTGTGTTTGTACAGTGTGTAGATAGAGGCTGCTGAACCACACACCTGGAGTACATACTGTCTATTGTTAGGTATCCTGTGGTCCAGTGTGTCTTTCCTATTGTACAATGTGAATGGCTTGGCCTGGACAGCAGCAGCTGTGAACCTTTCCAACCTACTGTATGAGTGTAACCAGTCCACTGTAGCATCACTCTGTTGATATAGTTGTCAGTGTCTGAACAGCTATATGGCATGGCATGTAGAAATGTAATAGTACACGATGACAGGTTACCATGTCAGCAAACCTGTGGGTGTTGTTTTGCCTATGACCTGTCTGTGGGTGAATGTTACAGGCAACAATTGTCATTTGTATGGGTGGCACATAGTGTCCAGTTGTTCAGGAGTCAACTGTAGGCATAATGGCTGTTCCGTGCTGTGTGCACCTACTGCTTATGTTTCGTACTCTCACATGTATATATATATATATATATATATATATATATATATATATATATATATATAATCTATATGTATACCTGTATCTGCATATCTGTGTCTGTGTATTTGAAGCCTAGTAATGTTGATGGCATCCACATAATACATTCCCCATGTGAGCCAGAATGTACTGCATGATATGTTACCAATAACAGCCTGACATCATACAGGTGGGATGTAGTACAGTTAACATTGTGTGCCCATGTTGCCACTGGCCCTGGTTATTGGATCACCAACACTTGGTAGTGTATTGCAGGGCAGATGTGTTTGGCTGGGGGGATACCTATTCGTATGACCCGTATAGTGTGTGGTGCCTCTCAACCTCTATAACATAACATGTAGCCTGTTACACTCCACTCCCTAACAGCTACATGTGCCTTGCAGTACCAACACAACAGTGTTGCATCAATGAATCGGTAGGCATGGGAATCCCATTGAGGTTTGCCACGTGTGTGTATATGTGCATGTGGCATATCTGTAGAGTACACCAGTCCAAGTCCACATATCCCTATTACAATACACATTGCCACACAGTAGTATGGATAATGTTGTTGTCACCTATAGGTGTGGCAACACAATGCAACACCCTACTATGCCTGTGGCGTGTGCATCATAAGCATATCCCTGTGGTACCACTGTTGTGATATGCAATGGTTTGTTTTTGCGTCATGGCCACTGTGAAATAGTGGGTATGTCAGAGTATCTAGATGGGTTCTAGTGTGTACAATACCCAGTGGGGTATGTGGGTACTGTGTAGAGTGTCTTTACACCATGATACACCTGGTATATGGCCCACGTACCACTCTCAGGTGGCCAATGTCACCATTACCCATACAGATAACAGAACACAGGATACGTCCCAGTTACACATGTGCTGTGTGCAGCCTACCTGTAACACATTGGACACATGGACTAGATAGTTATCAACTAAACAACCAGGTCTCTAAGATGTGTGTCTACCCGTTATATATCGGACAATATGTATATGATGGTATGACACACTATGTATTCACCATATACAAACATTACATCCCCCATTACCATATTGTACATGTCTGTGGATGATCTGCATGTAGCACAGGAGCTGGTACACACCTCACCCTACAGATGGTGTCGTGTGTGCAATGACAGCCACACAGTTCAGTAACACTACATACCCGGGTTGGGGTCTAGACACAGTGTCGCCAAGTCAGGATGTGTGTGTATGTGGATGGATTTACATAAGGGTGCAGATCATACCTGTACCAGCAGGCCACCGGTCATGTGTGCAAGGCCAATCACTGTTATACATACCTGTGGCATGTGGGCAACTGTACACCGCATATGTCACAGATATGATGTCACCACACTGACATACCCCTGTGAAATATGACTGTGGACCATCCTCCTGCTGACACATGTATGCCTACAGCACAAATGGTTGACAGTATGGGGATATCAATTGGTGTTACCAACAGCTGGGATGCATCCTAGTTGCATGGCTACACTATCTGACATGTATGCAGAACATATTACCCCTGACTACATTCTACACTGCAGTACATTGCGGCACTCTATCACAGTCACCGGGTGCATCAGAACCATGTTACCCTGTCCCTGCATCAATGTTAGGGATGGCAGGGATGTAGCACAGGTATCATCATATGCACAGGGTGTGTGGAATGTCACCCTAGCTACATGGCTACACTATGTGACATGTATGCAGTATACATTACCCCTGACTACATTCTTCACTGCAGTACATTGCGGCACTCTATCACAGTCACCGGGTGCATCAGAACCATGTTACCCTGTCCCTGCATCAATGTTAGGGATGGCAGGGATGTGGCACAGGTATCATCATATGCACAGGGTGTGTGACTATCATCCTAGCTGCATGGCTACACTACCTGACATGTATGCAGTACACATTACCCCTGACTACATGCTCCACTGTGGTACATTGTGGCACCCCATTACAGTCACCGTGTATATTCGAACCATCTTAGCCTGTCCCTGCATCAATGTTGTGGATGACAGGGATGTGGCACAGGTATCATCATATGCACAGGGTGTGTTGCAGGTGTGCCAGAGGCTAAAGGTGGTCTAAACATGTGTTACCATGTCTGTGGGTAAGGAGTGTGGTTCCTTGATTGGGGCATGGTGATGTGGTATATGCTGGTATGGGGACGCCCTAGGTATGGTTGCATAGTGTGTGGGTATGCATGTACACAGTTCCACCATGTGGCTGCCCCACATGGGTAATGTTGGACAGCTGCAGACCATATCTGGCAGGGTGTGCAGTTCAGTGCCTCCGGCCACAGACACACTGACTGTGCCTGCCAGGGGTTCCATGGGCACATGCAACTACTGACCTTGAGGTGTTACTCTCCCCTGATGATGAGATATGTCTTCTGAAACCATGTCCTGCCTGGGCCTGGCCAGGGCTACTGCATGTAGCCTGCTGTGATGTGGTGTGCACAGCAACCCCTGTGGTGTGCTGGGGCTGGAACTGCCACTACGGGAGCGGCTGTGCATCCTGGCATGTCCACGTTGACTGCCAGCTGCTGGTGTCTCTGGCCTACATCCACACGGACGTTGCACCACTCCCACCATATGTTCTAGCACTTACATACCACGGTCGAGGAGGCCAACCATCTCACCCCACTGTCTATCCATGACCTCAGTATATTCACGGAAGACAACAGCGAGTTCATGGAGGTTGCCACTTAGCTGCGAAAGCAGACCTCTGCAGCCTCAGGACCTGTCTGGAGTGCATTTCAATATGTGCTTGTGCCTCCATTACAGCCTGAAACATGCTCCCGGTGGTATCAGTTGTGGTGCTTCTACCAGGGGCAGGATGACCTGCAGTCCTCCCATGAGCACTACAGTACATCTGCCGATGTGGTGGCCTTCCAGACATCCAGCTATGCCGACTGTGACCCAACACAGTTGGCATGGACACCACACTTTCCTGGTCATTGCCTCCAAGTGTCAACTGTCCCTCTGCTATGGCCACATGTGATGGGGTTTGTAGGGGCACTGTAACTGTGTGTGGGCTTGGGGTGGCTAGGAGGGTGATGACACATGTTGGCGCAGTGTTGGCCTCTGACAACCCCACATGTGCCTAACCTGTACCTTCATCATTATCGGTGTCTGTAGGGACACCTACATCAGTATGCAAGCAGGAGGGACCCTGAAACAACTCGCCACCTTATGGGGGAAACAAATACACACGTTAAGACCTATACAACAGTGCATAACAGTACACACACTCACACACACTCTCACTGACAGCCACCTTACAACCTCACCTTCTCTGTGTTTGCAGACAGTCCCACAGTCAGTTACATATGTTCCCCTTCCTGCATGGCAATTGCTAATACACACACATCACTACAGCCCATTAACATATCATCCCTCCCCATGCCAACATGTGTGGTTACCACACATGACCTATTACTCTATCATCTCCCTGACCTGGGTGAAGTAGGTTGTACATGGCCTCACAGCTGTCACCCTGTAATATCCTGTGTATGGGCAGTAATGGTGTATGAGGCCCCTATATGGTTGGGGCTGCTACATTCACTACATATGTCACACACCAGAGCCTCATAGTACAGTCTTGCTCAGTCCATGCCACATCTGCTGCACAAGCGACCCATCATGCGGACAACAGTACTACCTGGATACACTCACTGATGTGCTGTGGTAAATCCCCATTGCATTTGTAGTGCTGCATATGTGGGTAGCCTGTTACCTATCTGCTGCTGACAATAAGATGTATATACCTGGTATGTCCTGCACCTCCTAAGTCATGCTCCATGCTACAGCCCTTGTTATGCTATCAGTTGTCCTCTGTTCACATACCTGACAGGTTGTCCTGGTGTCCCATGTCTCACTCTATGTACGGCACAATCCCAAGGGGAAGTGCCACCATGTGGTAAATCCCACTATCACCTGTGCATACATGGACACACACACACACACACACACACACACACACACACACACACACACACACACACACACACAAACATCGGACATGCATCCTCCACACTCCACTAAATTGCACTTACAAACACAACCGAGTCACACACACACACACACACACACACACACACACACACACACACACACACACACACACACACACACACACACACACACACACACACCACACTTCTACATGTTGCACAACATTTGTACACACAGTCCTCCCATTAGCCTTCTGTCTACATGTATTACACATGGAGCTAAACAGCATGCAGTGCAACTATAGTGACATCATGCTAGCGGCAGTATACATGCGTGTGAGGCATGGGCTTTTTTGGTAGGTGATGGCCCCTCCCCATGTTAACACTGCACCCATGTACAATGTGTTACTGTGGCCTGTTCCACACCCTGCCTAGTACTATGCACCATACATTGCAGGTGTAGACACTATTGATGCATCTGTAGTACTGTGTCAGTTATGTCAGCTCCACTGCTCACAGCCCCTGTGTGTTGTAGCAACAAATACCTAGGATGGTATGTGAACAGCTATCAGTTGTGGATGCCTGATGTCTGAGTTACAGATCACAGCATCAGCAGTACATGTATGACGAGTGCATGACTATTACACTGACAACCAGCAGACCTTACCATTGCTGTGAGAGATGCCCTACACATGTCCCAGACCTCTGCATGGTTGCAAGGTCTACACATGTGCACATCCCTTGGAGTGCACACACTGCTGTGATGAGTGCTGTGGGGTCAGGGTTATGTCTGCAATGTTTACTTAGCCTGCCTGTGTGCAGCTGCAGCCATGGTGGTGTTGAGCCACACATGCCCCTACTGTAGGCTGTATGTCCTGCCACATGCCACATCCCTGTGGACACATTGCACATTGACTGGATGTTAGTTATCTTGCATGTGTCTGTTGTACCCTTTCGATACCCCAGCATGGTCTCTACTGTGATGCAGTGCATTTCTCAGCAACAAAACATGAACGTTTACAGAATGCAGTATGGGTAGGTGTGTTAGACGTGTGCATGGGGGATAACGCATAGCTATTACATGCCCAGTTAATCATCATGCATGAACACAAACCATACTCTCCGGCTACAGGCTGCTGCTGTGGTTGCAACCTGGAGGGCCCTACATAGGAGTGCGAGAAATCTGATGTCAGTGGCCACAGCTGTGGCATTTATAACAGGTGAGTGCAGCATTATGTTACATCAACAGTAGAATTGCACAATATTACAGCTTCTACACAACTGTTTATTACTACTACACAGCAGCAAAGTATATGACATCACAGTTCTGCATGATGTATCTGAACAGCTGCAGATGCATGCACACGAGTGGTGTACCGATGTGCCCTGGGGCCTTACCTGCACGCTCCTCAGCTGGTGCATCATTGGCACCCACCTCCAAGATGTTCCCTGCCAGGTGTTGATGTTGCAGGCAGACAGGTGCTACTAGGCTGCTGAGAAGCTCCTCCACACGGGTGATGGGTGGATGGGCAGGTTACCCCCCCTGTTGCGAGGTGGTCCCCCTTACAGCAGCTGCACACTGATGTACATGGCAAAGCAGGTCGGTGCAATGATGCCAGACCTGCTCATAGCTGTGGTTCTGCAGTCCGACATCATTGACCCTGTGGACTAGCTCATTCCACAGGGTGGTCCTCTCCTGCTGGTCATGGGCTGTCTGGCCAAAAAGACGTACGTAGTGCTGTACCAGGTGGTAAATAATGATAGCCGTTTCTACGGCGCTGTATGTGGGAAGGCGACAATGCGACATAATTCCTGGAAGACATAAAGATGGAAACAGGGATGAGCCCCCCATACAGCAGGTTTACCATAGTTCTTAATACAAATATATGTCTCTCCTCACCATATCAGCTACAACAACACGTTCACAGACCGCAATTGTTATGTCAGCTGCTTACCTATCATTGGGACATACGTTGTATTGTACCAAGCTTTGTGCTATGTATATGTGCCACAATTTGTGCTATGTGTTTGTAGCCATGCTCCCTGTAGGGACACTTATTTTTGCTGGCCTGTTACAGACTATTGCACCTGCATGCCATTGTCAGTGCCACAATATATATGTGTATGAATATACATCTATGCACATATATGTGTAGATATATGTTGTACATTGTTGATATACCTATGTCTATATGAGTGTCTGCATCTGTACACATAAACATCACAGTCCGTATCACACAGATATGTGGAGTGCATATAGACATCTGCTCCGCATTCTGTAACTGTCTTTCATTCACAGCTGCACTGTTATGCCTTGCTGTAAGACAGACAGGTGCCAGCCTAACATTAGGGTGGTAACTATGGTGTGGAATTGCTGGTACGCCTATTCATAGGTTCATAGGTAGGTACTAGGCTATCTGCCCAAGAGTATTTATAAGCCTAGCCAGAATGTGTTGACTTTCGCCACCCTTTTAGATTAGTTTCCTGAGCCTCTGTCCAGCAGTGCCACTGAAGTGATCCCAGGGGTAAACTTACGATTTCCCATCCACTCGTCAAGATTTCTCTTGAAGAGAGTCAGTGAGGGACTTTGCCTAACATAGATTGGGATTCTATTCCAGACTGAGGGAAGTCTCTGGGACAGGAATCTATCCCTTTAGCATGTCCTATTTATTGTTGTGCTGAGGTTTAAATCCTTAAAGTGTGTGGCTCTAAGAAATTTGGTTTTCTTGAGGTGGAGCATGTCCATTAATTCCGGGTTAGACATGGCCTTGTATGACAAGCAGAGATCACCTCTGAGTAGGCAGTAAGCAACCGAGTAGAGCTGGAGTTTCTTTAGTCGAGCTGCATAGGGCATCTGTTTGAGGCCCACGATCCACTTGGTGAGGTACTTTTGTGGTCTTTCCAGCTGTTGCAGGTGTCGAGTAAGGTACATCCCAAATGGGGCATTGTACTCTATTATGGGCCTGATGAGCGATGAGTAGAGGGGCACGATAACCTCTCTTTATCTAGATGTGAACCCTTTTGTGATTAGGTGGGCTACATAGAAGGATTTTCTAACCACTTTGGCAATGTGATTATCAAAGGAGAGGTTGCTATCTACTTGGGTCCCCAGATCCCTAATTACATCTTCCGTACTTAGTGGATTACCACCTATGTGGCAGTTCTTGGGTATTTTGTTTTTCCCAAAGGGGATGACTATGCACTTTTTGGTATTTAGCTTGAGGCCATGGTTCTGACACCAGGTATTTGTCTCCGTGAGACCCTCTGGAGGATGTCTGTGTCAGCTGGAGAGTTGATTATGGCCCCCAGTTTGCAATCATCTGCGAACTTGGTCAGCCATAGTCCTCCCATGCTTGCCTGTACCTCAGAGAAGTATATACTGAACAGGAGAGGTCCCAGGACTGAGTCCTGTGGGATGCCACTTGTAACTGGTTTAGAGTCAGACATGGCACCTGCAACTCTGACCATGTGAGTTCTATCCATGAGCCAGTTGGCAACCCATCTCATGACATAGGGGTTAATGTTCAAGCTGGTAAGCTTATCTATAATGCCAGAATGGGGAATGGTGTCGAAGGCCTTTGTGAGGTCCAGGTAGGCTGTGTGGACTATCTTTCCCTCATCTATGGCCTTGATAATTGTTTCAAAGATGTCACCTAGGTTTAGTAGGCAAGATCTGCCTTTAACAAAGCCGAATTGGGTAGGGTCCAGAGTCTGGAGGTTCCCAATGTCTCTGTCAATAAATTCCATGATAATGAGCTCCATAGCTTTTCAGACCAGGCTAGTCAGACTTATAGGATGATAGTTCTCAGGATCCATTGTGGCACCACCTTTGTGGAGCGGGATAACTGTTGCTGTATGCCATTCTTTGGGAACATAGCCTGTGGTAAGGCTGAGTTTGAACAGTGAATTTAGGTGAGGGGTTAGTTCATTTTGGAGCTTGTGTAAGACGCAGCCTGGGATACCATCCAGTCCCATTAATGCTGTGTTTTTGGCTTTGGAAAGGGCTATTTTCACCTGTGTGTCTGTGATGTCTGGGACTCTACATTCTTCTGGGATGGACACGGGCCCTTTTGGGGATGGGGGTAAAGTTTGCACTGAACCTGTCAGCCAGGATGTTGGCAATGTCAGTTGGTTCAGTGTATTTTTTGCCATTTTGCACTAGCTCAGAGCAGATCTGAGAGTTGCCACCTAGATTCTTGACATAGCTAAAGAAGGCTTTGTGATTATCTTTAGAGTCTTTGGCAATTTTTCTTTCAAAGCTGGCCTTGGATGATTTTATGAGGGAGCATAGTTTCTTGATAATACTGATCAGGGATGCCTTCCTTTTTTGGGATTTTGCTGTATCATGTAATAGTTTCCTCCTTCTGTTGTATAGCTTATTTATGGCCGGGGTCCACCAGACTGGTGTCTTCTTTTTGGAGGAGTGAGTCTTGGTTTTACTTGGGATGGCTCAATCCATGAATTCCTGTAGGTGCTCATAGAATGCATTTGCAAAGGATTCTGCGGTTTGGGCAGCATTATCCTTTAGCAAAGGGGCTTTGAAACTTTTCACCTCGGTCTTGAGAAGTGTGAAGTTTGCTTTTGAAAGTTTTTTCACAGTGGTTTCCTTGACTGGGGTGGGGTCGAGATGTGGATGTCCAGTGTGATTAGTTTATGGTCTGATCATACCAGCGACGGGTTTACCTTTGGTGTGGAACATTGATCCCCCATGTTGGTGATGATCAGGTCTAATATGTTGTCACCTCTTGTGGGAGTGGTGACCAGTTGTTCCAGGGTGTTTGAGTTTATAAACTCTAGGAAGCATTGGGCAAAGGAGTTAATACTTGAGTAGGTTTCCCAGTCAATGTTTGGGTAGTTGAAATAACCCAATATCATGGTGTTAGGTAGGACCTTCATATTTTCCAGTGTTCTCAGGAATGCTGAGTGGGGGTCCTGAGACAAGGTGGGTGATCTGTAGCAAGATCACCTATGGCATTTGTGCATGCTACATTACACATTCACATGATTGTCCTGCAAGTGCTGTGCACTGACACACATGTGTCTATCATGACGGCAGTACATCCACCAACAGCTATTCGCCACACCAATATAACATACACAGATATTATGGCTGACATCTTTGTCATTCATTGCTGATCTGCACAGTTGGCGGGTATGTCCCACTGCTTACAAGGACAGACAGTATTGTCCAGAGCAGTTGTTCAGTGGGACATCATTGCAGGGACAACTACAGATGGCATATATCAAACATTCTACAACATACATCCTATTAATCTATACCACATCCTACATTAAATTACATACAGTTGTGTTTTGCATACCTTTTAGTGTTTGGACGGATGTATCACCTTTCCTGTTGTGGCCTGTAGTACTGTGTTCCTCACTGTGTAAGTTCTGTGGTATACGTATGTTTTCAATATCCTTTTTTCTTTGGTTGGTTTCCTCTTCTCTCTCTCTCTCTCTCTCTCTCTCTCTCTCTCTCTCTCTCTCTCTCTCTCTGTCCAGTAGAGTGAATGAGTTGGTTTGAATGGATTACAGCATGGCTTTTGTAGGTGATGCACATGATCAGGTGATGGGATCTGCACCAATCAGTGTGCAACAGTTGCTGACTGAGTGCAGCCTGCTGTGTAGTGATTCTGTTAACCATCGTCATGGCAACCCAGTATTATAAAATGCTTACTCGTGTGGGCGTTGTCCCTTCACCTTTCCAGTATGGAGGACATCCTTCCTGTATGTTGGCAGCAGTGTTACAGATGGCAGGTTGCAGTACCTACTACAGCAGGGCTTGCAGACACAGGACAACTACCCATTCTTAGGTTGTTCCAGACCTACAGACAGAGTGAGTGGTGTTGTTATGTGCTTTGTATATTGCTGGTCTTGCAGTGTTTGCATGTACATAGTAGTTTAGGATGGAATGCAATCAGTCTGCATAGCTCGCAACAGTGGGCCTATCCACATGATGGCCAGTGGAGTGTCTGCTTGCATTTGCCTGTGCACCACACAGGACTTGTCCTAGATACATCCCCGGCAATCTGTCTGTTGTGTGCTATCAGTACATGGCTACTTTCAGTTCTGTTCCTGATGTGTTATTCCTGCATAAGGGTATGTTGCATCGAATCCTGTAACACCAGCATTGTGCAGGGTGTGTAACTGCAATATTACGGGTATGGCCCTGTGTTCCTGCCTCCGTCCTCCACATATATGGCTGGCTTTGTCCTGCTGTGAAATGGTTAGGTGTTGTTTGGTATTGGCCTATCATAATATACTACTAGCATTCCTGCTATCATCCCAGTCATATCGTGGATGCCCACGACATTTGTTGGTCAGGGTCCATACATGTGACAGATACATAGATATTATCGCAGGTAATAATTGTCCCCCTAGGTTTTGACTATGGGGTGTAACTGGCGGTTGCTGACCTACATCAGTTATTGTTTATTGTTGCCTAGCTTGATGGCAAATCCTTTGGCCAGAGTAGTACAAATTGACGGGCCTGTCCTTGACAGCATAGTATGTTATATATCTGCACTGTCTGCATCTACCTTTCTGTGTGGGCCTTGCATTCCTCACTGATTACATAAGTGCAGATCTATGTGCTGTCAGTAATGGTATACATTATTGTAAAATACACCATTACAAGTTGTATGTGTATACATATCTGTGTGTCGTCTCATGTCCTATGAATAGTGAGTGGGCTATGTGTAGCTCCTTACTCCTGTTCAAGTGTAAATGTCATTTAGTAGGTTATACAGCAAAACGATTATGTTATACCAATTTCACATGGGAAATGGAATGTGCTGAAGTGGGACCTGAACTGAGAATGTCTGCACAATAGGCGGATGCTCTGCCCATTACACTATTGCAGCTCTGCGTAAGTTGCATATTCCTACATTAATGTCATACCCATGCTCTCTTTCCCTGGCCCTCAAGCTCCACGTTCTCAGCATCCATCCATTCTGCAGTTGCTAGCCTTGCCATACCACACCTCCAGACACTTCCCCTCTCTGCACGTCTCGGTATTCCTCCATATTGCTGTCTCGATGCAACCTTCTGTAAGCTCATCATCAGTTTAGTCCACGTATGTTTGAGCCTTCCCTTCATCCACCTCCGATACTGGTGGGAACATTATTGTGACCCATAACGTCTGGTTTCCTGGCAGGGATGGACGTATTGTTGTGTCACGAGTACACTTTGCTGGTCTACACCGTTTCTCCCACTGGTAGCATCCTGCCAGTGTTTTCAGATGCAGCCGTTTGCTCACACACCAGACCAGCCTCATCTCTCTCTTCCGTGGATGAAACACGCCCCCGCGCCATGGCCCCTTTTCCATTCCTCTCTTCAGCATTATATGACACTACTGTTCTGACAGTATGCGTGGACAGGCACTGTCCATTGGTACTCATAGACTGCTCGGAATACTGTGACTGAGCACTGTGCACATGTTTACTGGTATTAATGTACATACTTACATACATTTCCTATACTGTTGACTGACTGTGCTGGATGATATGTTTGTGATAACAGAAGCTGATTGTATATCTGCCATGCCTTTGTGGTAACTCACTTGGACTATAGTGTGCAGGAGGGGGCCTGGGAGTGCTGCTTATGTTGTTACTGGCCATGATGAGGGCTGTGGGCTACAGCATGCCTAAGACACTGCGGGGAAAGTGTAGGCGGGTATGCGCTGGTGTGCACTAGGTTCAGACTTGCTGACCTCCGGTTACAGCATCTTACACTGGATTGGCCTCCACATTGCTTAACCAGTGTGGGCATTGCTTACTGCCACCCATACAGGCGTACTCCCACTTGCTGCCGTATACCCCCGTGCTACTTCATTTACATGTCATTATTATACATGCTTACGTCAGGTGTACATGTCAGGTATGACTGTTCATGAAGGTCATTGTAAGGTTAAGTGGAATTCCAGTTTAACATTTCTGGTTAGGCTACACTCAGGTATTCGTGTTAGGTTTAGGTATGCCATACCTGTGTTGTAGAGTAGATGTGAATAGTAGAGGTGTAGGTGGGCAGTTGGAGGGGGGGGGGACATTTTAACTGTATAATAGGCCATTCGACTGATTGGTGGGGGAGTGGTAGTGCAGGTTTGTAGGGTGTTGGGATATGTATGCGAAGCAGGACAGGAGGTGTCAGTGCCAGTATCTGGTGTAGTGGTCTGGGGTGTTGGGGTTGGCGGACTTTGCAAGGTGGTGATCCAAGTGTGCTTGGGTTTTCCCTTCATGTGTTATTTACATGTGTAGTCTGGGACAGCTGCAGTAATACACCTGGGTTGGGGGTTCCAGATTCTGCCAATATGGTTGTGTGGAGGGTGTCACCTACCTGTGATTGTGAACATTACTATGAATGCAACAGGGGTCGATAGGCAAGTGGTGTTACTGGGCCACACAGAGGGGCTGATAGTGGGGACATGTCCAGGGATGTGCAGGACAGCTGATGGGAAGGTCCACAGCTGGCCATTTCTTCTACAGTGACAGCTGTGTATATACCCTGCATTTGGGGGTAGGTCTGGACAATCACACCCCTGGGTGGGGGTGAGGACAGCAACATAGCTCTCAACCGATCAGAGACAAATCTCAACAGACTCAGGGACAAATCCTCAAATAATCAGGGACAATCAGGGACAATCTTTGAATATTTGTACTATTAGCTTGAAACATTTGCAGATTAAGAGACTTGGTGTAATATAGATATTCTGATGTAAAACATCTATAACTCTGGATTACTATCATTATTTATTAATGGCGAATCACCACCTTTTCTTCAGCAGTCACCAGTTTTAAGAGGGATTAAGAGAGACAGACCTATAATCGGAGTCTATATCAGGGACGTCCCTGAAGATCGGGGACAGTTGAGAGGTCTGGACAGCAATCATACCTTGTGATGCCAATTAGTTCGACTTACATGCCTATGGTGGGGTGTTGCGACCATGTGTTCTTTGGTGTCATTTACTGGGTTTGCAACAACACATCTGGTTATATCATCATTTGCCATGTAAACTAGACTTTACTGCAGTGGGACTCGTACCGGGAGTGGCTGTTCGTTAGGCATCGGCTCTGCCCAATGCACACTATTGCTTACATCCCTGGGGCGGTCCACATAGAAACGCTCCAGCCAACACTTGCACAGCTAGGCCCATAATGTCATACCCATAGTTCCCAGACCACACTTTCTCTTCAGCAGTCTTCCTTACTCCGGGTGCAGGTTGGGTCTAAACACACCACTGCACATTGCCAACTCTCCACTTCTCGGGACCCATCATGTACGTTGTCTCATCCCATGGGTCATCAGGGCAAGGGACATTCTTGTC